>NC_135860.1:30541591-30701591 GCF_031162955.1 Sander vitreus | reverse complement strand
AGTCGCACTTAGTATGGGGTGCCGAATGTAAAAGTTCGGTTACAATTTTTTAGCTGATACATTTTCAACATTTAGCTCACTTTCCTCACATTTAGCGCATTTTGCTCACATTTGAGACAGAAATGATATATATCTTATATCTAAATGTTAAATGTTAAATCTAAATGTTATATCTAAATCTAAATGTTAAATTTATATCTAAATGTTAAATCTAAATATTATATCTAAATCTAAATCTTAAATATATATCTAAATGTTAAATGTTAAATCTAAATGTTATATCTAAATGTGTCGCCAAGTGTAAAGCTAAATATTTAGAAAATATTCAAATCCCCAAGGAAACCACGCCCACTACCGTGGATTAAAACACATTTCGGTCAGTATTTTGTATTATTGACTTATATCACAGAAATGTCTTAATATTTGTGTGTACTATAATGCCGTTGTTTTGTTTGACTCATATCTCCTTGTGTGTTTAACGTTAGTTGGACTCATCCTTCACAAGCAATCTAGCTCACACACTGCAGCCGACATGTCATCTGAACAGGCCCCGCAGCACTGTAACTAGCTAAGTTAGCTAGGTCTCGCAATGCGAGACTGAACAGCAGTAGGCCTGTCACACTATAGCCACATGTAAGTAGTTTTCAATACTTTGGTTACATTATCGTATTTTATTAACCTGAATTATGTTGCTATATTAGCTTGCGAATGAGCTATCCGTTGCTAACGCTAATTTAGCTCAAAAAGCAGAAACGTTAGTTAACTACTGCCAAGATATGATTCCACTAGAGACCAGAGAGGTGTTTTAAAACTCGTCAAGTGTTGTCATGTGTTCACACTGTCTTACAATGAAACCATATCTTGGCAGTAACATTAGTTAGCTACTGCTTTTTGACATAAATTAGCTAGCTAACGTTAGCGTTAGCAACGGATAGCTACTTTGCGAGCCAATACAATATAGCCTTGGCAAACAGAATTATGGTTAATAAAACACGATAACTAGCTATGTAACCAGTATTACAAACTTCTTACAAGTGGCTGAATTGTGATATTTTAGTTGTGTTCGGATGAATATGTTGGATGCATAGCTGGACTTTATCCATGCTGGGCTAATGTTAGATTGCTTGGGAAGGATGACGTTAGTCACACACTGAGATATGTAATTCAAACAATGGTATTGTGATTAACACAACTATTAAGGCATGTCTGTAATATACCGGTCGGTCAATAATATAAAATACTGTAGATCAGTGCTTTCCAACCCTTCTGGTCTGAGGTTCCCCCACAGCCCTGTCATATAAACTCGCATACCCCGCCCTATCAATTCCCAATGTATACACTATTTATCATATTAAAGTGAATGTTCTTACATTTTCATGCAATTGAACTGTAAACATTTAGGTTGGATTGGTCAGAAATTCTACTAACTAGACCTTTTACTTGAAGTGTGGTTAATGTTTCAAAAGTCATCCATTACTTTTAGCTAATCATCTCAACTGTTGGCTAAGTCAGTAGGCCACTTTTAGCTATTTTTTTCTACCATTGATTACTTCGCTATATGTTTTAACATATGTGTTGAGCTGTTTTAGCTGATATATTGTTTTAAATCAATCATAATTCAATTATTCTTTTGATTAGTTAAGCCACTCCACAATCTTTCCAAGTACCCACTGGCTACAGCAGAGATACCCCTTGCTGGGGCATCACTGGGTGCAGCGTGATTTGAAGCCCTGCAGTGGGCGTGGTTTCCTTGGGGATTTGAATATTTTCTAAATATTTAGCTTTACACTTGGCGACACATTTAGATATAACATTTAAGATTTAGATTTAGATATAACATTTAGATTTAACATTTAGATATAATATATATAGATATAATTTCTATCTCAAATGTGAGGAAAATGTGCTAAATGTTGAAAGTTTATCAGCTAAAAAATTGTAACCGAACTTTTACATTCGGCACCCCATATAGCCCTTTGCCATAATGTGCAACGTAACGCATTCACTATGCCTATGTGCGCACTTACATATAAAAAAAATAAAAATCTCAAAACGCACCCAAATAAGTCAGTCACTTGCTTGTGAAAGAGACGTTATATTTAGCATATATCGTCACAGGTAAGCTAACCATGGCAAAGTGTTGCTGGGAACTTTATAAATTATAGAGTGTGGTCTAGACCTACTCCTATCTGTAAAGTGTCTGAGATAACTGTTATGATTTGATATTATAAATAAAATTGAATTGAATTGAACAGGCAAATTGTATCTTTATAGTTAGTAGTTGCTGAGGCTCAGACATCCATGGCGCACAGGAGGCGGGACGCACGGATCCATCTCCCCAGGAACAAACGCTGTGTCGGGTGGGAAAACTCATGTGATGCGTAATTGATCCCGTGGATGATTTGTAGGCTATTAAGTGAACAAGGTGTAACCGGTCCACCAAACACTGGGCCGTCTTGACTGTCTTAATTCTGCACATATTTCTGTTACTGTAGTCCTATTTACTATTTAATTATTTCATCCATGCGCGGCGCAGCGGATCCGTGCGCACTGTCATCTGCCGTGGAGACGCTGGCCTCACTAACCTCTCCTCCTCTGAGTCGGATCTCCCTCACGCTGGACTCAGTTTCACTGAGCGTACTAACACTTAGAAAATAAATGGCATTACATCAGTGAGTTCAAACTGTTCATTGTGCGTAATTTGGACTGTGTTAGGGACAGATCAGATGGCCAGAGACTTGAGACTTGACTTGGACTCGAGCTCAAAGACTTGAGACTCGATTTGGACTTAAAAAAAAATGACTTGTGAACATCTCTGTTAACCAATATCTTAAAATGCAGATAGTTTAGTTAAATCAATAAATAATGCTAATCTTAATATGCATGCTGTAATGGTATTTCTAGTGGCGTATTCATTTTAATGGTTGTAAACAATTACCATTTTTCTCAGATAATAGTTTGTTTTGTAGCTAGCAGTCGAAGTGAAAGTTTCCCATGTGCTAAAAGCCTCTCCTCTGCAGCCTCTTCCCTCCATCCCCATCAAAACCCTCCACCCACAGCAGACACGGATGTCACAGTATGTTACAAGAATACAAACGGCTGTCTGTTAAGCAAGTGTAGTTTCAAGCAAAGTTTCGAGTTTACCTAAATCCATCCTGAGTTGATAGACAAACACCCTGCTTTCAGAATTTATCTCAGTGCAGGTCTTTGAGGTTATTCTTGGTGGTAGCTTTGGCACATTTTTACATTTCAGGTGGAGCCAGCAAAAGAAGAGATCATAAAGCAAAATCTATAATCTCCCAAGAAAAACAGTGGGTTCTTCTCACTTTGCCTAAATTGCATCCCACAGGCTCCTCCACTTGCTTCCCTTCCACACAGGAGAGACGCGAGGAAATCATGGGAGGAGAGAGGAAACAAGCTAATGTGTTTTAGGGATGAGACGTCCTTTCCTCCGATGCGTCACATGAATTCGTCAGCTGTTTGGCTCTGAGACGGCCTTCGTGGAAGAGGGACGGAAAAACGTTCGGTTCAGGAATAGGAGCTATCGAATAAGGGACATGAGATGCAGCCAGTGGTGTCTCTTTGCTGATGTCGAGATGTGATTTGAAAAAGATTTCCTGGAGACAGATCTTTTCATTCAATCAAAAGATCTGAGGTTCGTACCTCTGCAAAAAATAACTGAAGGCTTACTAGGCTTTTGCCTGCTGCTTTTATACATTGAAGAAAAGGACTGCGTCATGTCTTAACCAATCACAATACTTGGTAACACATCACATATCAAGCTGACCTCAAGCGATTACATCAGACATCACATTCCGTTCACAACCTTTACCAAATAAGGCCCAGCAGTTATTTGCGCTGGCCAAAAAGTAAGGAAGCCTCGCACAACAGCTGCTGGTGTATTTCGCAACAGATCCTAGAAAGTCTCACAACAGCTGTTTGAGCTGATAAAGGCGCAGGCGCTGCGGGGAAGAGATGGCGATGCCTTTACTGTTTTGGAAATACTCCAATGCCCATAAATACAAAGAGCCAAAGCCACAGCGGTGTCCTGCAAAGGTTAAAGCAATTTGTGCAGAGTTATTGGTGGTATAAGAAGAATTTTGTTTTCCCGGGATCGTAAAGGTAACATCCTTTGTCATATGGATGTTTCACAAAGTACACAGATCTTGGCTTTCATGAATCTTAAACTCAGCCAGCTTGAGACACCATGAGAGAATACTCGTGTACAGGAATTGGGAAGGACCATTAGCGGCTGGATTCCTCAAAATATTGTCAAAGCCCCAGTCTCCAAAATAAAGGCCTCCATTTTCTTACAATCACATGAAAATCTGTAGATTGCAAATTACATATAATCTACCCGGTAAATGACGTACATTATTACAGAGGAACAGCCACATTTTCACCTTGGTATTAAAAAAAGGTAATTTAATAATTTCCATGTAATAAAACAAAACAAAAAACATACCTCCTACAGTATTTCTATTACAGATTCACTCACAGAGACCTAAAACAGCCCAAGACTCAAAACAGCCAATCCCAGTCATGAAACACGGGTCAGGTCAACACCCCCCCACCCTTTCTTAAAAGGTCTCCCAGTTCCTTAGCATACGACATACGTTGGTCTCAGCTGATTTGTGAATAGTTTTTAAGAGACACTCTTGAACTTTTAGCTATTTAGTTTTGCATACAGGTCTAAAGTATAATTTTCCACTATCTTGTTTAAAAAAAAAACAATACAAAGTTGTTGGTCTTCTATGTACTCCTAGTAATGAATCTCAGGAACAGTAGACACGGTTACGTGCGCTAATGGGGATGGAGGGAAGAGGCTGCAGAGGAGAGGCTTAGCACATGGGACACTTTCACTTCGACTGCTAGCTACAAAACAAACTATTATCTGAGAAAATGGTAATTGTTTACAACCGTTAACATGAATGCACCACTAGAAATGGAGCTCAGCGTAAATTCTTGCAGGAAGATTTCTAAATGTAATCACATTTCTCTCTAACAGCCGTTAAAGGGCGTTCACTTTTATCTAACCAATCAGAATCGGCCTTGAATTTCACGAACCAATCACAGCATGACATCCCTGTTTTAAACCTGTCTCTCTCTGCTGCTCAGTTGTCATTCAGGCTAAGAGCACAACCCTCCTCCTCCGCTTGCTCCTCCGGTCTTCATCTTGCACGGCTCCTGGTTCCTCCTCCGACAACACTGCCAACGGCTCCTCGGTTCGCTATTCGGGTTCCTCACACCACCATCAGTGTCTAGACTCCATCTGGGGGAATCAGCTTCTGGCTTCCCTAAATATATATATATCATTTCATAATGATGGAGTCTAATCTCCAAAGACTGTACATGTCATATCATGCATTCGTACAATAAATCTTTGCATATCTGCAACGAAGTCTCTCCTGATTGAAATACCATTACAGCATGCATATTCAGATTAGCATTATTTATTGATTTAATTAAACTATCTGCATTTTAAGATATTGGTTAATAATAAAAGTGGAATCATGAAAGCAAGCAAAATCATTTAATGACTCATTTGTCAAGTAAGACATGTTTTCCAATACTTGCAACACAATTAAAATAAGATATACTTACAAATAACATCTGGCAAGGTCATTTTTATTTTAGAGGTATTAAAGTCTTTCAAATTCACATTTATGCCATTGTACATTGTATAGTCTTGTTACAGTACAGTATACAGTAAAATCATTGTTTGTGTCCAACCATACCAGAGATGCAAGGCTTTTTGACCTTGTTTTTATTTGGATTATTCCAAATAAAACAAGACCAAGATTAAATTGGGTTTGATTTCATGCCTCAAGGCAGTAATTAAGAGATCACATCCGAGTGTGAAGAGTTCTGCTAAGTATACAATTGAAAATGTGTGGACATTTACACCAATAATGCTGGTATGATATCGTTTTAAAATATTACATTATTCTGTACTATGACTTGAGTATTCAGTGCTCAGCCCATGTAGTTTATTTCTTTCTATCTTTCTACTATTACCTCTAGTGAAAGTATTCCAAAATAAATGACAGACACAGACACATGTACACAATCTCAAATTCACAGATTCTTTCACACACACACACACACACACACACACACACACACACACACACACACACACACACACACACACACACACACACACACACACCCCACAGCGGGTAGGGGGCTGATAATTAAGAGCCTAATGGATCTTTTTTTGGTGTGTGTGTGTGTGTGTGTGTGTGTGTGTGTGTGTGTGTGTGTGTGTGTGTGCGTGCACGGTGGTGGTCACATTTTGGCTGGCATTTGCATAGATGAATGGCTTGTCCGGTCACTCTGTCTCTGCAGTGCTACGAGGCTCTATTGTCAAAACCAAAAGAGCTGATCGTCTCCACAGACCCGCGGGCAACCAATCATGAGTTCAGCTCTCATTAGCTGGCATCCATTGTGGGTGACAGGAGGAGATAATTACCTTTGACTACAAGAGCTCTTGCTCTTTTTCTCCCAATGGAAACAATACTTGGCCTATCATAGAGACCGTGGGCCGTTTTAGAGATAAAAAATACACCCCAGTGTGACTAAATCAGTGTCTTTTTTTTGATAGGAGGCATGACTATGACTTGCAAGGTGCTTTGATTGTAAGACTTTATAGTTCTAAAATATGTTGAATAATAAGTTACACTTTGGCGTCAATGCATTAAATCCACTGCTCTACAAAAAACTGATGAACTCTTAGCAATCCCTGTACCAGTTTTTCATCATTCTTTGTCTTGATTGATCTCTGTCTGAAACAGACCCATGCAGCTAAGACCATAACACAGAAACACATCAGAGAAAAGGATGCACCCCCCTACACACACACACACACACACACACACACACACACACACACACACACACACACAAACACATACAAAGACACACAGAGAGTATAAACAGTGCCCAGCCAGATTTAGAGTTAACAAGATAGGATGATGCGAATGAGGGGCAGTGGGCATGCTCTGTGATTGACAGGCCGGGCCGCTGTCAGCTCCTCCAGGCAGGCATCAGCGAGCAGCAGCCCTGCTACTGTCAGAGCTCTGTTCTGGTCCGCTGTGCCACACATACATATGCACATGGCCGAGCTCACACAAATGCAAATGGACACACACGTAAGCGCACGCACAGCTACATGTGTACACACACACACACACACACACACACACACACACACACACACACACACACACTCATCCATGCACTCACACACGTTCTGTCCCTCTGCTATGCCCCAGCTGTCGAAAAGCCAGTTAAATAACGAGTCTGATGCTCTCCTTCCTTTTTGCATAGAGGCTGAGGAGCTGGTTATTGCTTGTATAGAACAGTATATGTGTGCTTTTCTCCCAGCTGCAGCACGGTCAGCCCACATGGGGAAAAGTCTCAAGAGGCTCTGAGAATATCCAGGCATGCCTGCCCATCTTGGTTTAGATTGAGGCTGTGGTAGGCAGCCTTGTACTGTAGCTAACCTTCTATTTTAACGGACAAAAAACACATAGCAATGCATCATATGTATTGTCCTAGTTTATACACTGTGGGACTTTGCCTACACTAAGGAGTTGTAGAAGCTTGTGATTTATAAACGGATCGTCATAAGTTATAGTACAGCATAATTTACCTCAGACAGGTCCGTCGTCAGTGCCATTATAAACATGACTTCCAGGTGGCAGGGCATTTATTATTCACATACATTTAAATATATCTGAGAGTCCAACATGTTTTATGCATTTAGGCATGTCAGCAGTGCAAAACCTATATGGGCAGTTAAAGTGTGAAGTACCTGCGACTGAGAGGGTTGCATATGATTGACAACAGAGAGTTGTCAGAGAGTGGAGTGGGAGTTGGCGGTGCAGTGTTGTTCTCAGGTGAAGATTTACTTTGCTGTTAATCATTCAGTAAAAGGAGACAGGGTTGAGTGCAAATGTAAAACTGTAAGAGTGAATAAGCAATGTATTCAAATAATGATAAATGTTTTCAAGTGCGTCCGTTCCGGAGTATATCCGAGCCTTAAGTAAGAACGCATCTGACACAAAAAATCCTGGTGTGCTACATGAGTGTAAGGGAAACTCTGGACTATGTTGAGACTTGATACTTCGGACATTGTCCAGAGTTCATATGTGAAAAAGGCTTAAGTCTTTAGTGACAGTTCTGTTTTACATGCAGCATAGAGTTGACTATTATAGCACAAACTTCAAGAATCTCAACATTCCCATATTGCAGTAGGCTATTGGTCTGAAATGAACATCTGTTACATCCACACAACAGAAGGACATATGTTAATAATGTGATGAGCTGTTGATGGCTCCTGACAGCAGAAAGTTTAGCTGAACCCAAAATGTTTTGTCACACATTTCTGCAGGGTTTTCGAAGGACTAATTGAACGTCCAGTGACTTTTAGACCTTAGCTTGCACCTTGAGCAGTACGTCTAAGATAAGATTGTGACATTTTTACGAATGCTTATATATTTAGTGTTTGTGTTCCTGTGCTTTTTACCCTGCAGGCCTGAACTGAAGCCAACATCATGAAGTAATGTTTAGTTTTGTTTAATTTCCCCTTGCCGTCCTATTAATATTTATCATGCAAGGTGAAGAGTTCTGGTGATAAAGGTGTGATGATGCTTGTTTGTTCAAAGTCTCAAAATGCATGTACTCTATCAGCCTGTGTGCATCTCCTCTCTTTGTTCAGATGATCCCCGGGGTGAATTAGAAGTCGCAGGGTCAGTGTCTCCTCTGTTTGCCTCTGAACTCGCTAACACTGTATTTAATTAGGCCTCTAATCAGCCACTAAACACACAATAAAATGAGACTATCTGTATCTGTTTACCTCCCTCTCAACTCTCTAACACACATACACACACACTTTGCATATTTGCATGTAAAGTTGGTAAAGAAAAAAAAAATCTTTTATCAGGGAGAAAGATCAGGGTCATGACTCCTCTTCACACCCGATTCCCTGAAACCAATTAAACTGTCGGTCGGTGAAGTTCAGTTGGAGGACACCGAGTGGAAAACAATGGCAGATGACAGCTTCTCTCCGCTATCTCTGGCTGGGTTTTCTTGCAGCAGTAATTATATTTGCAGATTCTGTCATTAGGACAAAAAAGCCGGAGAAGTTTTGCAATCAGTCAGATATATTCAAACTGTTCTGCTAAATGGTATTGTCAGCTTTTGGAAACGGAGTCAGATGTCAGAGATTCTGATGGAGGTCAGACCTGAGACTCAAACGATGTACGAGATGTGATCTGCAATGGGAAATCAATTGTGCCGGCTTTATGAAATGCAAAAGTTAGTAAAGTAACACGAAGCATTCATAACTGTATAAACAAAACGAATGACTGACGTCAATGTCTTTCATTCAAACTCCATTCCCAGTTTGTAACCTTAGCCTTTCTATTATAACTGTTACTATCATCAGGGTTATTTTCCTAAACAGCTGTTTTCAGGGCCAAATTTGAAATGAACAGTGTTGGGCAGTAGCGGTGCTCCAAGTAACAGTATGACGTATGGGGAATTATGACTATAAAAACATGCATGCTAGGTAACCAGGACTACAGTTGAAAATTAGCCGTCTGGCTAACACTGGTGCATTTACAGAAATGTTGATTAATGTGAATTAAAAAAAGGTTTTAATTAGAAATATGTGGATGGAAATTTGAGAGAAATCAGTAAAGATTACTGCAGTTTTAGGGTGATACAGCAGTACGGGATCATATGACATGAACATATACCAAAAATAGAAAATATATTCAATCAAAACTAAATGGAAAAGATGAAGTAAAGTAAAAAAATTGAAATCAATGCCATACCATGTGAAAACGACATATTGCAGCTTAACATTACCATATGCAGTTGGTGTGAAAAATATAGGCTAGATGTGGTGCAAAAGCGTACATACAGAAGCAGATAACATATGTACAGATTGTAAGGTGAAAGCAAGGTGAGTATGTATACGTGCTGTATACAGTACACAGAAGCAGTAAGAGTACAAAGCGTATCTGCATTGCTGCTATTGTCAGTGTCATTATGAGTAATCTAAACCAAGGGAGGAAGTTGTTTAAAATGAGCAAAAATATCACTGCAGTGGCCAAACCTTTGATTTCCATTTAGCTTGTGTTCCTCCTCAGGCTTGTGAAGGCTATTTCACATGCAAACCCCCCCTTCACTACTGCAAACACCCCCCCCACCCAACCTTTTTATTCCCCAACCCTCTCATCCCCTCTCCACCCCATTTGCGCCAACAATACCCCTCTCACTGCACCGCCCCACTCTCAACAGGCTTCTGTGGAATTTATTCAAATATTTTGACATTTCGCCTCCCCTCACTTTCCTAGCAGAAATGATTTGTGACAGCTGGAGATGGGCTCGGTCGGAGTAGCTTCCTCCAACACCCTGCCTTCTTTTTTCCTCCCGTCCTTCTTTGTAGAAAGGCTGATTTTTCTCTTTTGACCCCTATCTTCCCCCCCTCCTCCCTTATTCACCGCCGCTCCTCCTGTCAGCTGGCGTAGGCCTTGAAAGCTCCTCTCCTCGTTGTTTTTTTAGATTTTTTTCATGTGACTCCACAGTGTGATAGACAAACTGGGTGATATATCTCTATTTGTTGACATTGTGTTTGCTGTCTTTTTTGTGCACAGTGCCCACCTGTCTGATCCTGTGCTGACACCATGTATTGGCAGCACGGAGGGTAATCCTCCTGTGAAACAGCTTTCATCTGAATCCTCTGGGGCTACAGTGCAACAAAATTACTCCTTTATTTTTTTTTTTATAGAAGATGAGAATGTTAATTAGATGATCACTATCATACAGTATGGTCACCTGTGCACACAGTAAGTGAAATCTGAACTACCAACAGTTTCAAGGTGCCTTATTTCCCACATGCATTTCAATAGGCGATAAACTGATAGAGCATCAAAATGAGGAAGTGGTGCATCAGGCGATGCAGACTACAGCGCAGTGCACTGACAACAAAGACTCCATTTGAATAATGCTGCTCATTAGTTGGGGTACAGGGCCTTTTTCTGTTGGCGCCTGTCCCTGGTCACTTTGCAGCGCTGCGATAGACAAACACACACACTCAACACCAAGGTTGTCATCCATCACCGCGCTGAGAGAAAGGTACGAGCTGCCCAAGACAAATGCGTCTTTCTGTTTTTTTTTATTTCCTCTGCAATGATTAGACATTTCCTTCTGGTGGAGCATCACAGCATCCAGAGAGAATAAAGTGATGCCAGCTCTCTCATACTGTACACGGTGCCTTCTGAAAAAAGCTATTGAAGAAAGATCTGAAAATCCAGTGGAGACTTGAGCTGCTGAAAATCCTTTATCAACTCTGGTATCAGCACATGAAACAACAATGAACCTCTTGGCTCACCTACACAAAAGCGTCAGTACAATTTGGCAACCAAACAAGATGTTTCTTTTGAGTTAGTCAGATACTGGACTCTCAATTTCTGTTAGGCTTTCTGTTAAAGGAATGCTTCGATATTTTGAGAAATCCGCTTATTTGCTTTCTTGCCACTTGTCACTGTGAGAAAACTGTGAGACTTCAAGAAGTTACTGCACCCGGCCAAGAAATAACACCCCCCCCCAAAAACAACAATACAATGTGTCTTTTTTACACAGCCTATGTAGGTGGCCTACGTCGGTGTGAGGATTTCTACTTGTGCACTGGTGTGTCTGCGTCGTTCTAGCGTATATCTTTAAGAGAATAGCAAAGCCGATAAGTAGTGTGTGTGTGTGTGTGTGTGTGTGTGTGTGTGTGTGTGTGTGTGGGGAGAGTGTGGAGAATGACGGGGGGGGATTAGCTTCAGAACAAGAACCGACTCCGGTGGTGGAGATGGAAAAACAAAGTGTCTCCCCTGTGCTTTCTGACCACGGATTTCATGTCGTTCACGGAGAAGGAGCACTTGGAAATGAGTAGGAGGAATTGCGATGCAATCAAGCCACGTCCAAGAGGACCAATTACAACTGTTGGAGTCTGCGTCGCCACGGCGCAAAGATACATTTTTGGGGAGGTGCACGTCAGGCTACGGCTTAGGGTGTAGTGTATCTGTGTGTACCTACATACCTACGGCGTAGATTTAACGCAGAACCATAAATCAGGCTTTAGGGGTGCTGGTAGGCGGAATTTGTCACCTTTGGACAGAGCCAGGCTAGCTGTTGGCCCAATCTTTGTGCTAAGCTAAGCTAACCACTTGCTGGTGTTTAGCTTCATATTAGTCTATATCCACAACGTTCCACTACCGGGATTGCTCCGGCGCCGCTGGAAATTCCGCTGGATGTCACTCTTTTGGCCAGATGTCCGTTACCTTCCTCTTTCTTTGTGTTGGCATTTTAAACTCCGGTGGATTTGTGAGGACTATGGTTAACTGCTCCTCAGATCTCTGCAGGGTAAATCCAGACAGCTAGCTAGACTATCTGTCCAATCTGAGTTTTCTGTCGCACGACTAAAACTACTTTTGAACGTACACATGTTCGACCCGCCCAAGACGATTGTGATTGGTTTAAAGAAATTACAATAAACCAGAGCACGTTTTACTTCCATCCCAGAAGGCTGTGTGGACTAGCCAGACCCTCCTCTGCAGCGCTGTGGAGGAAGGTCTGGCAATGCGAGACTAGCTTCATATTTACATTTACTGTCAGCAACCAAGCAAATGACCAAAAATGTTGAACTGCACTTCCTTTAATGCCACAGTTTATTGGGATGTAAAGGTATAACCACTATAAGCAACAACACTCAGCATCAGGAAAATCCATCTGCAAGAACGTGCATAAGCACATCTCTAAGAGAATTTAATTAGTCAAGGGATAATCCTTTATGCAAATGAAAATCCTGAAAACTAAATAATTGTATTTAAAAAAAAGAATACAGGAACATAGTGACTGTTTGAACAGACCTGAGGAAAATCCAACTGTAGCTCTGTAAAAGGAGAGAATCAGTCATCTGCCAAGGACAGCCGGAGCTAATAAGTGTGTAACATGATAGAAAAGAAAATTAGTTCATAGCTGTCATCTTCTTGATGAAGAGGCAATCAAAATCAAAGTGAATCATTCCGTGAGGAGGATTGTGTTTTGGAATTCAAACGGGCAATGCTTCAATATGACAAATCAGCCAGTGTGGTGCATGTTGATTGATTCCATCCATGAAAACCTAATAGATTTAGCCCTCTGTGAATTTGGCTCTCATTAACCTCGCAGCGTTTTCATATGAGAATGTATTGGAGCCATTTTATCCACCACTCAAAGGCAATTCACTGGGTGATAAATCCTTTGGCTTATCTGGCTGCAGGTGACAGCACAGTAGAGCATTGAGGCTGACTGGGGTACAAACACACAGAAACACACACAGCAATGCACGCTCACACAAATATTCACATCCCACATAAACACATGTACACACACTCTGCAGACACACGCACACATTTTCTTGAAGGGGTCGCCATGGTGACCCATGAGCGGAAAAAACTTGTGATCCAACCGGAACCGAAGACATGCTCCTCGACCCAAGCGACCAGCCGCAACAGAAAAATCTTCCTCTCGGCTCCCTGAAAAAAAAGAGGAAGAAGAAGAGGAAGGAGGAAAAAAAAAAAAAAAACTGAATTCAATTACACAGTCGAAACCCACTCCTTGCCCTCCGGGAGTGATATCAGCACCATTTAAAAGTCTGATTACTCACAAAACCAATAACATTTTGACTCCTTGGTAATGGACCAGTAGATTAGAAAATTTAGATTACATTTAACTGCCTGTAGATTCTCATTAAAACGCCACCAACTAGTTAGAAACAATAGGTAATTAAGAGTGTAATGAAGCGCAGTAGCGTTAGCACACGTCGGGCTGTATGCTACTCTTGTGGGACCCAGCTTTACTTTGCACTTATCCTGCAGCAAAGCCATACCAGCGTCTCATTTGGGCAATACGACATATTTAATTAGATTAATGAATTTCGGTGGTGTCTCCGTGGGGTTGGATGTGCTCCTTGCGGTGACAGTGTATCAACAGATTATGTATTAGGGGAGGCCTGCATGCTGCAGGCAGGCCGGTGTAGGTTGGTCCCTCGACAGAGGCGCGATGTGTGACAGTTTGGGTGGATCCTGTCTCAAGTTTACTCCTGCTAAATTGTCAAATGCAAATAATCATAAAAAAAAAAAAAAATGTGCTGCAAGAGTAAACACAAACTCGTATCCTAAACTCCAGATTTGATTTAGCAAAGTGAGGCCTATTGAATTAAACATGATTGATTGTAACACAAACAGAGGCATGAAAGCCCACAGTGATAAATGGGTTAGTGCCCGTGTTTGGCTTTAAGCTAGTCTCTGTGGCTCTGGCCGGCCACAAGTAAATGCTTTTACACAAAGTAAAGACTGAAGGAAATGAAACGGGGCACAGGTCTCTGTGGCCGACACAAACTAGTTTGAAATACTTCAGCCTCCTGCAACAGTAATCACAGTTTTTGTTGTGAAATGTAGATTGAACTCTGAAATCAACGTGACATCATGACTTCGCCAAGTGGCGTGTTATATGTACGCATTTTGAGCTATCCGCGTGTATGTCTACGCCGTATCCAGCGGACTGGTTTCAGACTGATCTCAATAAGTGGCGTATGTATGACACGCCAATTCGTATGCCATTTTGGCGTGTTATCAAGACGCATAATCGCTTTTCGGACGGTTGGGTTTAGGAAAACAATAACGGGGTTGGGTTTAGGAAAAGAAGAACTGGACGGTTGGGTTTAGGAAACGTGACACGATCCCCGGTCCTGTGTGTTTTGACCCATCCTCCACCCCGAAAAACCTCCCTACGCAGATTTTTGGGCTTTCATACTACTCGCTACGGCGTACATTGACACGCAATCGCGAAGGTAATGTAAGTCAATGGAGGCCAAACGACGTTGCTAAACACGCTAAAAAGCCGCTATGCGTCTTGATAACACGCCAAAATGGCATACGAATTGGCGTGTCATACATACGGCACTTATTGAGATCAGTCTGCTGAAATGCAGATTACACAGACTACTATATGAATGATTTCATGATACTGTGATGTGTTTTACAATTAAACAGGCTAGCTGACAGTTTCAGTACAGTGTTAGGTTAGGCAACTGAAATAACTTTCTGTAAAAATGAAGATTAGGTCATGTTTTCCGCAGTGTAGCATGAATATGCGTGTCCTTGGAGTTTGTGTCCTCCACCCTGACACTTCTGCATACCATGGCAGCATTTCAGTGTCACATGGCTGCCTTATTGTATCAAGTCTAAGCTCACTCAATCCTTTTCTGTGGTGGAGACAGACAGTAATTCTCTCTCAGCTTTCACATGCAAAGCACAAGGCAGAGCGCTCATTTCACAACATTCCAGGTGACCAGGTTCTTGCCTTCTGCCTAAAGCTGGAAGTTAAGTTTAATAACTTTTGCATTACTTTCACTTCATTTTAAGCTTAAGCTCAGGTTTACATACGAGAAATCTAACTAGATTTTAGTTTTTGCTTTGTTTTACAGTAGCTAAGATAGGTATTCACATCTCTAATTTAATATGACATTTACATTACACTTTAGGTTTGACTTTGGCTGTAGTTTTAGCTTTAAAGCTACAGTATTTTTCTTTTGATTTTTTGATTTAGAATTGGACACAACTTAATTTGTCTATAACCACATTTGTACAACACTTGACATTTTACAAAAAGAGTTTACAACTTAAATGTGCAAAAGAGAAAAGGAAAACACAAATGACCTCTTTAACTTTCAATCACCTTTAATGAACTGCTTGTGATCGGTGCTCTTTAGAGCTGAAGTCATAGCAACAAACAACTCTGTAGAAATATTAACAGGCTGTCAATATTGAGCACTGCAGAGTCACGCCTTTCTGTAGTTCCAGTGCTCGATGTTGTCTTTGAAAACATGATGTTTAGACCAGTTTTATTTTGTAGTGTAACACTGCCCTCTATAGGGATGGATCCTAACTGCACTGCATCGATCCTCAACACATAAGTTGTGCGTGTGTCAGTGATATACCCTCCCCAGATGTTATAACAGCACTACTGATCTACATGTCAACACAGAGAGAAGCTGAGAAGCAACATTTCCCTCAGTTGAGCTTTATTCAGTGTATACTGTAAATGGCTGGCTTTATTATAACTTCTGCGCTGATTTTCAGTGACACACGCAGATGTTGCACTGTCTGTGTGTATATACACAGATTGTATGTGAATCACAAGAGGACTATGTCTAGAAAACACTCTCATACACAACCTGGCAGAGTGTTTGTGCTTGTAAACACTTGAATAATTGAGCCAGATTCAATCACACCGCCACTCCAAAAGGAGTCATGGAGGAAGACGAGGAAGAGGAGCAGGAAGAAGAGAGAGAAGGCCCAGATGGCCCGGTGCTGATAGACTCAGAGACTGGGAGCGAGGAGTGTTCTCTGAAGGACGAGGGCTTGTATTGTTGTGGCTGCGAGGGCCGCTCTGTCACACGGTGTACCAGGGGTCCCCAAAGAGCCAGGGTCTTATGGTGTCAGTGTCCCCATAGTCCTCATCCCCAGCGCTGGCCTATTGTCATTCCTGTTTTTTTAATTTCTCAAACGCAATCAAGTGTGACACAACCTGTTTACCTAGCGTGTCTGCCACAACCAGGAAGAGAAAAGGAGGGGGAAAAACCGACACACAAGCCAGGATCTCGGCACAAAATAATCCTCCATAATACCAGAGAGTTTAAAGAGGCTTTGCCAATACCTCCCTGACCCCCACACACACACACACACACACACACACACACACCTCTTTTTACTCTCATGAAAAAAGGAGGGTGAGATAAAGAGGAAAAAAAGGGGGAAAAACACATCAGAAGAAAGCTGTTAAATTCACCCCTCAGTCTCGCTTGGGATTGCTAATTATTGTTTTTACATTACAACAATTGGGGTATTAGGGCATAAGCGGCTGGAGATAACATCCTGAGGAAGGCGATGGGAGGGAAAGGGGAGAAAAGGGAAGAGGAGCATGAGGGAGAAAGATAATGGGTTGACAGAAGGGAAGCTATGATAGGGTCTGATCCATGGCGGTGTCTCTCTGTCTCTCTGCTACAACACCTCACAGTATCAAGAGACTCACTGACTCACTCTGTCTCACAGGATCTTGAAAAGGGAAGGGAACTTGACAAGGAAAAGTTTTAATTGTTGGACAGTTTATGGATCGCCAAAAATCAGAGAACATGAAGGAGAACTGAAGTTACCACATCCACGATAGGATACTTCTCTTCACATTTTACCGGTTCAAATATAAACATAAGACACACAACTTTAAGACATCACATGTACAAATACACACACATACACATACACAGGATTGAGGTTAAGAAATTAAAAAAGTTGAAGCTGCTATAATGATTTATTTTATTAACAATGGACTATTTCTATGTGACAGAGGTCACTCATCGATGAACCCACGGAGAAGTATTACTTAATTACAACTCTGCAGTTTTCCTCAGTTCTACAGATCTTTATAGCAACATTCAACTTAATGTTTTAACTTCCGAGCCTGCAACTGAACTGTTTTGGTTTTCATAGGGTCTTTTCAGCCACAGCAGGCTGACAGCTGACTTTATTCTACCTTTTTCAGCATTTACAGCAGACAGATACAGTTTGATGAACATAGTGGAGCAGCTAAAGAGACATTTTCCGTTGGAGTTAGTGGGGATCAAAAACAGAGCTAAAAGGAGACTGAATATTGGACATTCTTCAGGAAACCAGCTCCACAGAGATCTCGAGGTTGTAAAGGGCAACTATTACATTGCATTTTCAAGATAATATTTGTATCTTGTGTTTGTAAATTATTTTATTATAAATTATTTTTCTCATACTGCCCATGGCTGCTGCACCTGTATTCACCCTTTGTATGAGACACTCTGTACGAGCGCCTGTCTCTTTAAACCCCCTCCTGAAAAACCCAGTCTGCTCTGATTGGCCAGAGTGTTTCCTGGAACTGCATTTCACTAGTGTCAGTTGGAGCTACTGCAACGGAGTACAATATGTAGCAGGACTTTGTACCGTGAAAATCCCCAATAAAGGCTTTTAAACCAAATACTACACAACCGGACATGTCCCAGCAGTATTGTGACCCAAAATTGGTGAGAAATTACCAGCATTGCCCGCCAAAATTACAGCTATGTCGCATTGGCATGCAGCTACTTAATATTTCGCACTAGGCTAACGCTAGATTGTAATGGAACGAAGCAGCACTTTCTACCATCAAAATTCGCAGATAAAGGTTTCTGAACCAAACACTGCTGAATCAGACATGTTTCACCAGCAAAGCGACCCAAAATTGGGAAGAATTTAACAAATTGGCAGCGAAGATTACATATTACGGCCGTTAGCATGTAGCTACTATAGTTAGCAGTGGACACTAGAATATAGCAGCACTTTCTACAGTCAAAAATCACAGATAAAGGCTTTTTAACCAAAATACTACATAACCGGTAATATTTCAGTAGTGATGGGCCCCGGAATTGAAGAAAATTTAACAACACTGGCAGCCAAGATGACATTTTACTGCCGTTAGCATGTAGCTACATGCGACAATGTTAACACCATAGTAACTTAAAAATAATTTTAGTAGTTCCTTCCTGCCTGCCTGGAGCAGATGACCAATCAAAGAAGGCCGGCTTAGAGTTGCGTAACACTTAGCCAAGAGTAGAAAAAACTGTTGGAACTGGAGCGTTCAGAACAGTTGGAAATCTGAACGTTTTAGCTCACGGGGATTTCTCTAAAATATGTTTACCTCATTATTTGAGGTATAACGTTTAACATTAAAATCCAACATTATAACATTGTAGATATGACAGAAACTACACAAAAGCATAATATGTCCACTTTAAGTCACATTCTTTGTGCTCATACATGGCAATTTTTTTCCCCACCCCAACCAAGGGTAAAATCTTTTTTTGTGATATTTTGATAATAAAAGAATATAGATTTTGTGTATCGTCGATAATGTATATTGCAATTTTGTGCAATACTGCAAGGTAAATTATGAGTACTAAAAGGCAGGTGATGGCTTGTGTCCCATGTGGGAGAATAAAGCCTCCTGGAAAACACACACACACACACACACACACACACACACACACATTGACTTTTATCCTGTGAATGAGCAGGCCAGCCAACGTCATCTGGAAGCTTCAACATGCCAATGAATAAATAAAGCTGTAATTAGTAAAGAAAACAGCACCACCTGTTGGTGTACCACCCCTGTGAACTCAGACCATTATAGGATGCTCTGGGAAACACCTGAGCCTGCAAAGGCTGTATGTTAAAGGGTTGGCACACATGCACAATGTGTGTGTGTAAGAGGAAGTTTTTTCATGTGGCCCTGTGTAACCATGTGTGTTGTATGGCTTCCATTTGTAAAGAGGCTTACCGAGCATATGTGTTGGTATTGTGATTGCGTGTGTGTGTGTGTTTGTGTGCTCCTCCGTGTGTGTCTGTGTGCTCCTCCGTGTACATGTGTGTATGTGAAAGGGTCTAACTGTGTGTCCTGGGGCCCACCTGGCAGCACTGTGCACATTCTGGGGCCTGAGCAGCTGGCCTGGGGGCGGGTGAGGGTGTTCGGTGAGGGGGAGATTTGAGAGGGGTGCGGGGGGTCTTCCATGGCCCCTGTCCCACCAGACCCAGACAGTAGGAGGCAGATGGACAGGCCACAGCCACTGCCAGAGGGCCAGAGGGGCCACAGGGCCAAGGGAGAGGGCCAGCCAAGACCAACTGAGCTCACTCAAGAACACACACACACACACACACACACACACACACACACACACACACACACACACACACACACACACACAGTAACAGATACATGTAAAACACAAAACTTATTGAATGTATACTGATTCTAAGATACTAATTATATATATTTTTTCCTCAATTTTTTCTTAATTGCAAAATTTTACATGATGGGGATTGAACTATGTAGTTGTGTTGTACAGTGCAATACATGTGTTATGTTGTAATTTACATTTTTAGTTGCTCCACTAACATTTAACGGATAATTTCATTTCATTGCAAGTTGGACCTTATTTTTTTATAGGTTTGGCCATCATTTATTTCGGCTATGTTGGCATTGTGTTTATTATATATATTATTATATATTATTTTATATGTATAAATTAATTGCTGAGATCTGGGAATGCAGCATCATTGCCACAAAGAAGTTTGACAGGTTAAGAACATGAGTAGTCAATCAAACCCCCAGGTTAGCCAAACTTATTTTGCTAGAGAAAATGAAAGCTGTAAGTATCACCCAAACAGCCTGTAGACAACCATCACTGTTTACAGACTGACTTTCTGGTCAACTTTGACCTACTGTGCTTGCTGTTGTTGTTGTTGTTGTGCACTGAGGGTTAAGAGGATTATTAGAGACATTTTTAATGCACTGACTTTCGGTCTCAATCACTCCAATATAAAGTAGTTAATTAGTTGAAGGCAACCTGTCTGATCGACCTATGCTTGTGTTTCTGCATGTCACTGTGATCCCAGATCTTAGCAATTTATTTTGATGAGTACAATGTTAACATAAAGAATGAAAATGCATACCTACAAAAATAAGATCCAAGTTGTAACAAGCTAGAATCATCCTTTAACAAGTCACAACATTTCCCACAATGCCTTTTGAATATGGCCCAAGAATGACTGGGAACATATAGAGCTGCATGTTAGGCTACTTGTTAACTGCGACTAAACTTTGTGAACAAATTGGTATTAGTGCGTCTTCGACAACAAATTTTCCCTGTACGAGCTCTACTTTAACAAAACTACACCAAACTACTGCAAAACAAGAAGGTGCTGGAAGCAAAAAACAGTAAAGGATGAAGACCAAAACATCTGCACACTTCTCTCTACTGCAAAACCCAATTCATTGTCCACATGTTCGGCCACGTAGCTCATCAGAGCATTAGACATGCCTGTTTTTCCCCCCTGTATGAGCTCTGAAAGGATCGAGGCCCTTGCTGTTTGATTTACCTGGCACTAGAGCCAAATCTTGATGTCCCTCACTGATGTCAGCGTATATTTTTAGCCAAGCTAGCTACTTGTCTCTAAGGATGTCGGCCTGTCAGTTGGTCGTTAGGTCCACTACTTTTGTTCAGAGTGAAATATCTTGACAACTTTTGGATTGATTGCCATGCAATTTGGTAGAGCCATTTATGCCCCCCCACAGGTTGAATTGTAATCACTTTGGTGATCTCCTTGACATTTCATCCAGCGCCATCATCAGGTCACAATTTCAAGAGGTGAAGATGGTAAACAGTATACCTGCTATAAATCTGCATGTTAGCATTTTCACTGTCAAAATGTTTGCATTCTAGCAATTACCTCAAAGCCCCACTGAACAATAGCTTTAGAACAGATGAATGACACCACTACAAGACAACAGAGAAAGCAGATGTGTTACAATAAAAAATCAGAACAGAATAGAACCCACTTAGGCCTATAGATATTCAAGACTGCACTACTGTACAAGTATTTTTGTATGACACACATATGCTTATATGCATACATCCACCAACCATCAAGCCTATGAATAAACCTTCTGAAGCTGATTTAAAAAAAAGAAGAAGATGTTTCTTGAAACTTTGCCCAAAACAACACCATCCAGAGGACTGTTTTAGCACAGACAGTCACAGTGATTTGAAGAGAATATGCTAAGAGTGTGTAGGATTGACACAGAGTTTATTGTGAACATGTACTATAGGTGGCGGTGATGGTGGTGTGGGAGGTAGCCACCGGCTCCAGTAGTCCAGAGAGCCACAGATGCTCCACTGTTAGTGTGTTGACTCTCTGTAATTTGTTTGCTCTAATTTGTTTTGCCGTGCCAGGGGAGTTCAGATTTTAATTTTGCTCTGTGTGTTTACCCCTCTTTGTGGATCGCTGAGCTGTTAAGCATAGAGAGAGGGAGAGACAGTCAGTGTGGAGGGTGGGCTGTTCAGAGAGCCAAATTAAAAAAGGAGCAGTGCAGATTGTTTTAAGCTCTGGCAGCCCCTTCAGGCCCAAAGGCCTCGCTCGCAGCCTGCACCTGCTCCGTCCCCCGGGAGCCTGGTTCCTGATCCGTGGCCCTCCCCGGGCCCCTAGCCCAGCAACCTCCTCCTCTCCTCTCCTCTGATTCCTACTCCTACTTTTAATGTCTGCTTTTTCTCCTCCCCATCCACTTCTTTCCTTTTCCTTCCCTTCTGCCACCTCCTTCTCTCTCCTCCTCTTAAACTAAACCCTCCATCTCTCCCCTCCAAAAACTCCTGATGCTCCTTTCCTCTTTCCTCCTCCCCAGTGACTTCCATCTATTCCTTCATTCCTCAGTGCTGGCCTCTTCACCCCTTCTCTCCTCTCCACCACCTGCTCCTCTACTCCTCTTTAGCCCTCTTTCTCCTCTTGCTCCTGGTTACTTCAACGTTTTGTTGTGCCTCTTTGCCCTGGCTCAACTTCCTCCTATCCCCCTTCATTGTTTTCTTCTACCATTTCCTCTTCCAGTTCCTGCTCCTCTCCCGTCCTCGTCTCGCCTCCAGCAGCAGGCAGACTCTTAATCAGCCCCCCTCTGCACCTGAATGATTGCGACTTGTTAGCCTGATTGAAAACACACAACCACACACAGATAAAATACAGTCAGAGCTATGACAATATAACACAATCTGGTGGCTATTATGATTACTAAACTGCAGTGCAGAGCTCAAGAAAGCAGCGTCATGACACCAACACCCGAGACACATAATAAGGATGCAAATTCAACTCAGAGACATGTTTAAAATTGTCACAGCTATTCTTTATTGAAATCATCTAGTCGCTCCAGTTTATGACTGCACATCCATAGGTAGTTTGATCAGTCAGTCAGCTCTACATACAGTATGGTAGACTATGTCACACATACAATATTTACATTACCCCAGCAGTAATGCTATGACATGGTTCTAATTAATAAGACATTTAGTTTTAATATGGCTTGTTTAAAGCAGTCCAATTCTATATGATGCCCAGACTGGATGAGGCGACTGAGAAAAAGCGCACAATCCAGGCCCGGGTGGGTCGGGATGCGAGCCACAGGGCGACATGATGGAAGAGGGTTGTCTCTGGAGTCCAAGTATCTGGATCAAACTCTGGCCTTCTGTCACTAACTCATCTATTGCATCTATCCAGGCTTCTCATTTAAAGGGTCACTTCCCCCAAACTGCATAAAAAACACAAGTGGTGTGTAGCCGTGCAGATAGTGTTGGGCTTAAAGTTGGCATGGCAAACTTGTTAACAAGCAGCTACATCTAGCAGACACGGAGCAACATTAGCATTCACTCAGAGTCGTGTTTCTGGCCACCTGATGAATGTAAGTCCAATATTCCCTCTGCTTTGTGCTCTCCACCAACTCCTGAGGGAAATATATCCCTCTTATGCAGCAAAATGCTCATGGTCATCAACTAGTCCCTAACTTTGTCTGTTGCCGTTTGGTGCAGAGCAGGTAGCGTACAATGGGTTTTAAAAACTTTTTAGTTTTTTGATGCGCATGGCCATTATTTTATGGTAAAAACATAAAGAAGGCGTAAGATGCTAAAACACTCTGTAGCGCTTAGGGAATCTGCGGAGTAAGGTGATAATTATCTGTGGGTTCATCATTACAAGCGACGACCCCTTTCACATTACATTAATATACAAATGCTGACTATAGCAGTTTTAAGTGAAAGTCCACAGGTATCCACAAACCTCGCTGGGAACTTGGGCTGTTACTTTTTATTCCAAATTCAAACAACCGTTTGAATGAGGGGGGAAAAGCATTTTGGGTTTGACACCATAGTTGAAAAAATCCTGGATGAAGATAAGGCTGTTTGTGATCTTGTAAAACTATGTTACGGTAACATTACCACGAATAAACAGAACGTCAATTTTACAGGGTGGTTTAGGATTATGCTGCGAGTGTTGAAAGGAATCTCAATGATTTATGTGTTAGTCATCATTTGCTTGAACTGGATTCTTTCGTGATATTACAGTTTTCATCGGATGTAAGAAAGCCAAAGTGACAGGATTCGCAAAATCTGAAAACCTGGAGAAATAAAACCCAAACTATCTGAATGGCTCAATACCATGAGATTTTGGTGAGAATGTTTTTTGTAATTTGAGTGCACTGACCCTTAAACTTAAGTCACATCTACTCTATATGCACCCCAATCTTTTTACAGCAATCATATTGCCATTACGAGCACTTCCACCAAGCTTGACGTGACAGACAAAAGTGAACACTTCCCGAGACATTTTGGTCCATTTTATACCAAAGGTTTTTAAACTAGCGATGTTCAGTTCTGTTTATTTGGTATTCTGACTGTCTCTGCAAAGACTTCATCAACTGCTTCACTGATGACATTCACACCCAGTAAGATTCACATACACGACATACAGTAAGCAGCACAGTCCCCTCGCAGCACAATCATTATCAGGACGCTCAATGTCCTGTACTACTGATATACACATTTATGTTTCCCATTCCTTTGGCCTACACTGTTCTCTACCTCCACAGCAGATTGCTCCCATTGAAATAAGGTGAAAATAAATTTCCACTAGTGCAAAATAACATCTCTCTTTGAGAGCAATAACAAAACAAAGTTTAACAAAATATATATTTGACACATAAGATCCTATAGAAAGAAAAATAAAGTGGCACAGATAATAAATTATATCACAACAAAAACAGGCTGGTTTCAGGCTATTTTCACCCATTTCTCTAGTCTTAAAGAACTAAGGCTGATTTGTTGCTGCGCTCAGTCACAGTGTGTAAGTACGCATACGTACGCACATTACACCTGCACACTGACTGACAGGTTACCTATGAATGGGAACCGCAATATTAAAGATTAGGACTGAAGGAGAAATGATTTGCTGTGTTAAATGGACTGCAGGTCCTCAGGGTGGATGTTACAGAATAAAGGAGGCACTAGGCTGACATCTAGTGGTCAAATATACAAATTACAGAGCTGAAGAGATGTGGAAATCAATGAAAGCTCCAACATCCCCAATAACAAAGCAAATAATTTCTACATGGAGAGAAATAAGGATAATAACCGGCAAATTAAACAGGCACAAATCTGCTCCTCTTTCCTTCTGGCCTCTATTCCATAGGACTATGATAGGGCGTTCAAAACACTTTTGATTCAGGTACCGATACCATTACCGTGACTTCGACACCGGTTCCTCAACATTACTTTTTTCAATACCAATTTTCTAAAAATCCATTACAGCATAAAGAAATTACAACATTACACATTACTTTTTTCAGCTTCACCTTTTACGATGTGTAACGACGTATACACATGCTGCACGCTTATTGGCTCACTGACGCTGATAAGATTTGCTCCTTAGATATTGGAATTTGGTATTGAATGACAATACTTGATCCTAAGGAGGCAATTCGGTCGGTGCCTAAAAGGTATTGGTACCCAGCCCTATGTTTTGATACAGGTTCTTTTCACATACAGTAGCATAAAATATCAATCTAGAGCATGGACTAGCACTAAATGTCATCTGTGTTTCTTCTCCAGCACACGGATGCTTTACAGCCGAGACACAGCAGCTGTTCCTTTCAGCCACATGATCAATCTCCACCTGTTCCAATGGGTTTGTGCGTTAAGACACATGGCAGAGTGGTGATTAGTTGCATCATTTCATAGCAAGTGAAGTGCCACCTGCCTTGTCTAGACCACTCTTCTGTCGCTGCCGCACTTTTCAGGAGATGAGATGTTTCCTTTGTGTTAACCTTTCAAACCAGCTTCTGCATCTGAGGACGAGACAAATAAGGCAAAGAGAAACTGCCACTGTGACAGTTCTGGTGTTACAGGAGGGGTAAACCATACAGTAGTATGTGTATTATGAGGTTCAGTTTGTATGCTCTGCATATTAATACCCGGTCGGTCCATCAGCAGGGTTTATCATTTTGGGTATTAGAGGTGGAGGAGCTGGAATATTCTTTCAGCTGTGAGAGCTGCTGTCTGGAAACCTGTCCAGACTGCCCGTTTTTTTTTTTTTTTCAAGCTAACCGACACAGTTCTCGTCTCCTATCACTCTCAATCTGTCTGCCAATCACGACCATTCTCAGGTCAGACCTCCAGGTCGGGAATTAACTCCTCCTTCAGCTGAATGTCATTTTCAGATCCCGTGCCCACGTCCGAGTCAAAGAGCGAGTGGTCAGAGTCGGGGGAGTGTGTGTGCGTGTGTCCGGCCGAGTGGCTGCTGGCGTCGCTGTCGTCCAGTGTATCAGTCCTGGAGAAGACACCAAAGCCTGTAGGGGAGCCGCTGCCGCCGCCGCCGCTGCTGCTCTCACTGTCTCCATCATAATAAAGATCCTCCACATCCACAAACCACTCGGGCCAGAACCTCCTTCGCATCCGCTCGCAGAACATGGCCAGGTTGATCAACTCTCCTGTGGAGACATCAGACAGAGCAGGTTCACATGCACAAGCTTCTACAGGTAAAGTTCAAACCAGCAGGAGGTATCACTGGTGATTACTGACACTGTGAGTCTGATACAGAGGAAGACAATACATCTAAGATACTTTATGAAGCATATTATGTGTTGTCTTTTCAATGTGAGCCCTCTCATCATAAATGATGTATCAAAACAACAACAGAGAACCCTAATCAGTGACATTATAAGCTCTGATTCTGCTCTCTGAAAGACAAGAGACTCAAGTGTTTCCCTACTCTGTGCAAGATTTGAAAGCAACGATCAAAGCCTATGTCAGCAGCACTGCATTGAAGTAGAATATCACTGCCATCTAGTGGCTGGAACAGACAAATACATCTATGACAAAGCAGCAAGGAAAACTGTAGATTATTATGTTAATTATGCTTAAATACTGCAAAACAGGGTAATAAGAAAGCTCAAACTGAAGAGACAGTATCTATTAATTCATTAATTTAGTTCATAGTTATAATATACTGTTCCACTTATGTCTGAGTACTTCACAGATCCACTGACCTTTGATGAGGTGCTCCAGCCGTGACCCGGGCAGAGTCCACATAGCCTGGGCTAAATGCCCAAACACTGTAGCATCTAATGTCGACATCTTAGAGCCCATAAAGTACTTCTTATCTCCTACAGGACAGAGAATAAACAGCAATTTGAAGTTTTGATGCAGAGATTTTTTGATAACAAAATAATATATATAATAAATAATCGTGACATGACACTGTCATAACTATGACATGACACTGTCATGAACGTGTCATAAACCTTACGAACAAGTCATAAACGTTTATGACTTCTGTCATTAAGTGTCATTCGGTTTTTGTCATGACAAGTTGACATTGTTTGGGAGTTGACATTAATCAAAGTGACATTACCAGAAGTTGTCTTGATCATGACAAGTTGACATTACATTTGTTTGGGATGTCTTTGTAATGACAACTTGACATTAACCAGGATGACATTAATAGAAGATGTCTTTGTCATGACAACTTGACATTACATTTCTTTGGAGTGTCCTTATTAAGACAACTTGACATTAAACAGGATGACATAATGTCAAGTTGTCATGACAAAGACATCATAAACAAATTTAATGTCAACTTGTCATGACCAAGACAACTTCTGGTAATGTCACTTTGATTAATGTCAAGTTGTCATAATCAAGACAATCCAAACAATGTCAACTTGTCATGACAAAAACCGAATGACACTTAATGACAGAAGTCATAAACGTTTATGACTTGTTTATAACGTTTATGACATGTTCATGACAGTGTCATGTTATAGTTATGACAGTGTCATGTCACGATTATGTCGATACCTTCAAGTAAAGTGTTACCGATTTTTTTATTGATTACTTTTTTGGCGATAAAAACCTTTATTAATTGTTCCCAATGTTTTATGTCTGAAAAAGGCTACCAAAGCCCTCTCAGATGAACTCAAGTAGCCTACCCCTTCATTCCATTGATTTTAAAGTAGAGGACCTCCACTGGAGGTTGAGTAACACAACAGAAAGTGGATATTGTTATAATATTTCTTCATACAATTTAATGTCCTACTACTACCACCACTTGGACTAGCAGAAACTGGATCTTTCATGACTTTTAGCTAACTATTTCAACTGTTTATCCAGCACACAAGAGAAGTTAACTTTCAGGTCTTTCTGCCAGGAAGGATTTATTTGAACCCAAACCACTAACTTTTCCTAAACTAAAACAAGCAGTTCTGTTGCCTAAACCTAGGAAGATTTCTTGCAGAAAAGGCTTTCTTCCATTCCGTTTATCCATTACCTTTAGCTAACTATTTCAACTGTTTATGTATTACTTTTATGTCATAATTTCACCTGTTATTTCATCAATTTTTGCTAATTATTTGAACTGTTTATTCTTCCTTAGCTAACAATTTACTGTATCCATTCATACAACTAGAGATGGTCCGATACCATTTTTTGCTTCCCGATACCGATTCTGATACCTGAACTTGCGTATCGGCCAATACCGAGTACCGACCCGATACCAGTGTGTTATATATTTTATTATGTTTTAACAACTGTATACTACTATCCCTGTATGGATGTGACATGATTTCTATTTTTGTTGTCGGTCTGGCTCAGGTTAAACTCTTTGTGAAACATGAACAAACACAAACAATGAATGCCACAGAACTTTCTTTTATTATGCAGTTTGACAGTCAGTTATAACGGAAAAAGAACATAAATAAACTACTTTAACGTAGATTTTCTTTAGGGCTTTATTACGTGGTATCGGATCGGTGCATAAACTCCAGTACTTCCCGATACCAGCGTTTTAGGCAGTATCGGAGGCGATACCGATACTGGTATCATCACTGGATACATCTCTAGTTACAACACACTTACTGTAGGTTAGTTTGAGATGTGTACAGGGCAGTCAGCCTATTGATTATTGGTAGTTTACTTACCTCCTAAACACAAATACGTATGTGGATTTTAATATATACTATAACATAATTTCTATTTTTTTTTTCAAATAAGCTGAGCTGCTAAAAATGTGTAAGCAATGTTAATGAAACAGAAAACACTACAGTAAGGCCAAGTACAAATACTTGATATTATTATCTGTGGCCTTAGATATGACTTATGCTAAATCAAGCCTCTTCTACTTCGCTGTCCCTTCAGAGAAAACTCTTAAAATAAACGGATTTCATTTTGAAGCTGAAAGACCTGCTCTTTAAGCAGCAACAACACATGTTATATTCACACTTCTGGTACTTGAGTCTGGAAAGCATTAAAAGAGAAGCTGCAAGCAAGCTGAGTGTACTGATGCTCTCACTCTGGGAATAACTTTCCGTTTTACAACAAGTGGTCATTAGTTGAAATGGCACAAACAGATCGATGCAAATCACTTTTCGTTCCAGCATCGGACTCTTTGTTCCCATCTGTACACAGATATTGTATCCCTGTGGCTGACATCCAGAACTTTCCCTGTTTCTTTTTTCTTTTTTTTTCAACTCTTTTTATTTGAATTTCACAATAAATGACATACAGCGAAGGCCATGGTGAACGAAGCATAGTTGAGACAGCATGTCAATTCCCCTCAAGTCCCTTACACCCCCGCAAACCAACCCAGATCAGGTCCAAACCAGACGGGGACAGACAACACAGACCCATGCACAAAGACAAGTACACACCAGTAAGGACATACAACATCCAAAAGATAAAAAATAAACAAATAAATAAGTACATAAACAAATTAACGGAAAACTTCAGTAGGATTTCATGTGTGTCTGATTGAAATCATGCATTCTGGGGCAGTGGTGGCCTAAGGCCGGTTACACACTGCCTGCGTGGCGTGAGCGTGGCATTTCTGTTGCGTGTCGGCTGCGTGGATTTTTCTATGTCTTTACACACCAGAAACGTGTCTGACGCGGCGCTGCTGCTGCTAGCCTTGTCAGGACACATGGATGTTTCCCATTGATAAAATGACATACCACGCTAAACATAAATATAGACTGATTTGATTACAGCAAAGACAAGTATCGGCAGTATTGACGCCAAAATAGGCTACAGAATATTTCGTTCTATATTGACAGGTGCAATATTAGAAAATCAAATTTTTTTTTAAAATTACATTTATATCTGCATATCAAAACCCAGAGACTTTAAAACATCAACATGTCATTTATTAATATGTATTCGTGTCTAAACGACATATAAACATCTTTTCCTATTCTATTTTGCCTGGAAACGCTTCCAACACGCTTGCGTGTCGCGTGAAAAATAGGCGTCCGTTCTATTTCTACCATGCACGCGTTTTCGGCGCGACTCGAACCGTGCCCGAGACGCAGGCAGTGTGTAAGCTCTAACCTGTTAACATGGGAGCCGAAATATAAACGGACACGCCACGCAGCTGACACGCTCGCGCGATGCATCCAGTGTGTAACCGGCCTATAGGTTAGAGAAGAGAGCTTGTGACCGGGAGGTTGTTGGTTCAATCCCCAGACTGACAGGATACAATCTGGGTGAGGAAAGTGAAAGAGCACTCCCTCATTACCACCACTGAGGTCACATTAGACTGCCAGAGCCATCCAACAATTTTCACTTTGGTCATTATTGCCTAGCAATGCCGTAACAAATTAGCTTGATACAGATGTCATTGTCATCAACATGACAATACTTCCTGTGCCTGACTCGTGGATAACGTGGAGTAATATTATTACTCATTTTTTTCTTTTGGCTGTCACTGGTTTTTACTTCTGATTTCCTGGGAAAACAAAGCAACTGTTTTGGAAAAGTTGCCAAATTTATCAACACTTATTCACCAAACTGAGTTTTTGAATACATTTTAGACTATAAAGTGCTTTTATAAACAGAACAGAACTCATCCTACTAATGGAAAGAGATGTGTACTGTAGTAATAAATGCATGTAATTCTATTATCCCAAATAAAAAAGTCTGGTAACTCTGTTATCAGAGTGTATAACAGAGTTGATGAGAAAAGTGGCTCCTAATGGAGTACATTTTAATGGCAAAGGTTTGGAGACGAAGCATTAGGAATGCTGATGCACATATACATGCACATGCACATGCACACACACAGCCCGTTTCCTACCCAACAGTGTGGCCAGCGTCCTCATGTCCTTCTCCATCAGAGTGTAGACCTCCTCCTTAGAGAAGCGTCCGATGCCATGGCCGTACATCTCCCTGCGCACCATGCTGCCGTTCAGGTGGCTCAGCAGCCACTTCAGCGTGTCGCTCAGGGGACCGCTCATCGCAAGAAGCTTCTGAGTTTCCTCCAGGTTGTCCACCCACTGACAGTAGGCTATCGTCCTGTAAGAACACACACACACACACACACACACACACACACACACACACACACACACACACACACACACACACACACACGCTACATTGGTTACCTGATTGTGTCAGAGCAAGAATGGTCTGGCACCAAACTACTTATATCACAGATCTCTAAACCCAGGATGAGTCGCAGTAACACTTGCAGTTTGTCAGGAGTAGAGTCCCACTAAGAAGGAAGAGGTTCTTGCTCTTCTTCTTGATCTTTCTAAGATGTAACTTGGGCTGCAACTAATGATTATTTTCATTGTCGATTAATCTGTCGATAATTTCCTCAATTACTCGATTAGTTGTTTGGGCAATGAAATGTCAGAAAATGGTAAGAAAAATGTTGATCAAAGCCCGAAATGACGTCCTCAAATGTCTTGTTTTGTCCACATCTCAAAGATATTCACTTTACTGCAATCAGAGAATTTTGAAATAGCTGGAAATTAATTTAACTGTCGACGACTAATCGATTAATCGATGTATGTTTGCAGCTCTAGATGTAACTGCAACTTCCCTATTCAACAACATTCACATTTCTGGTGAGATAGAATCTATTTAATTCAACCATCAAAACATTCACACAGCAGCAGGGTAGTGGATGTTTGGTCTATTTCCAAACTGACAAAAGGTTATCACTAGGGCTGTCAAACGATTCATTTTTTCTTAATCGCTAAATTTCTATAGTTAATCACGATTAATCGCATGTTTTATTTCATGATTAAAATTCTATTATTTTGCATTTCAGAACTGTTTTTAAGTACATATTAACAATGGAAAGCAGTTCTTACCAGTGGATCTTGATTGGGAATCAAATGAATGCAAAGAAAGTTGGTTTATGAACTTGACTTTAAGATTTGTAGTTGTTTATTATTTATTTACTGTAAACAAAAGAAAAATGTGCAAAAGTCTTGCTGCTGCGATCATATTCTGTGCACTCTGTGTCGATAGTTGTAACTTTATTTGCAATGCCCCATGTCTCTGCAACTTCGCTTAAGTGCTTAAAGGCACATGTTTCAGCATAGTGTCATTCTTCTGTATGTCGAACCGTTAAGGCAAATGAGTGCAAAGTCCAACCAGAGTCGATATAGTGTGCAGTAACTCCTAAATAATGTTGATTACTCACTGACGTCCAGTGATCATCAGTTAATGAGACAGTGTTTGCAGCACTTTGCAGCAGTTCCAGTTTGGCTGCTTTCTCTGTGTCGTACAGGCTGTGTATGCGTGAAACTACAGCCCTAGTTATCACACATCTCACCAGTATCAGGATCATGCCGCTGAAGGAAATGACTGCTACCAAAGATGCTCCACCTTCTAACAGCCTCACCAATCATCTGGCTCTTACAGCATCATCTACAGTAGCATTTCATCTACACAGATGTGAACCAGCTTGGGTCAACATTTTAACAGCAGAAAACACAGTCCCCCTATATTCATGTCATGAAAGACTGGAGTCCCATTGTGGTGGGGGCTAATGGCCAATAGTTCACCTTGTTCCAGATTCTGTGTGCTTAGTCTTGACTTTTTAACAACATATGATGAGTGGGGCTGGGTTAACTGAAATTTCCCTAACCTAATTGATATTGAATAAGGACATGGTGAATCGAAATTGAATCCATTCAGGAAATCAATGGCGATACCCAGCCCGTACGATGAGAATCTATAATTTCAGGATACCAAAAGCAATCTTTCACACTAGCACACAATTCCTTATAAGCAATTCCAGTTAAATAAAAAGGAAGCGCCTGAGCCTTTCATGAATCAAACATGTAGGGTGCACAGAGGCGTCAACGATAAGGCTTTCTAATCAGAGGTTCGGCCCCTGTGTCCTGTTACCAACAAAGCGTTATGTCTATTGACAATTAACCTTGTCCAAATCAATAAAAGTGCGCCACCCACTTCCATCCCACTGCCCATTTATCAGCTATACTGTTCTCAACTCGCTGCCGGGAGACAACATCATATATTCAGCCAGTCAAACTGTCAGGCTGCTATTGTGTACATGAGGAAATGCTTGGAGACTGTCGATGCCTTTCATCCAGAAATAGGTTAGAGAAGAAAAGGTGACTGTGCACTTGCCCCAGAAATTCCATTACAGATTTGGATTGAAAATCTCTTGGACAAAAACACCCACTTACTGCTGCAATGCTTGGCCTCTTTGTTGAGTCATTTAGATTCCGTCTTGCTTGTGTTAAAAAAGAAAGAAAGGTGTGGCTGGGTTAGCTCAGTTGGTAGAACAGGCACATATATAGAGGTTTACTCCTCGACGCAGCGGCCTCAGGTGGTTCAACTCCGACCTGCGGCCCTTTGCTGCATGTCATTCCCCCTCTCTCTCCCCCCTTTCATGTCTTCATCTGTCCTGTTAAATGAAAGGCCTAAAATGCCCCAAAAAACGAAAGAAAAAAGGAAACCTGAGTAGCTACATGAGCCTTCGTGACATCAAGTAGAGGTGTGTCTCACAGCAGTAGACAGACAGATCCTGTCTGTGTGTGCAAACAAACCCAACTCAAAGCCTCAAAATCCCTCTCTAACTCTGCCTCTTTTTATCTGAATACCCTCCTTTGTGACCATTACAAATGTATTAAAGGAAACCAATACAAGACACTTGTTTTACCTGCATGTATCTCATTACTAAATATAATAATAAGAGTAACTGTCCCTGCTATTTGGTACAGTCATTGTTGACTCTGCTCATGAAGCTAATTTATCATTACACACTTGCCCTTTCTCACACCACCTTGTTGGAAATAAAGGCTCTCCCACAGCTCATCTGAAAGCTTGGAAGCCTCATTCTATAATTCTGCTGTCTGAGCCGTACTACGGCTGTAAAGGAGCCTCTGTCTCCAGCCTGCAGTGTTCTGGATCACTCTAGATGACCAGTCGCTCAATGGAAATGAAATTAAAGCATCTGACCTACATCACATCTGGGAGTAGTGACTATCCAGAAGCCATATATTACTTCCTGTTACATTATCTGTTGTCCCAAGGGGATATACAGTCCTTTGTTTCAAGATTTGGAAAAACCCTGCGTAGCAGATTAGAATATCAAATCAATTTAAGGGTGTACAGTACACAGGCGATGCATGACGACATAGTCTGTTTATTGTCCCTTCTGCAAGGTTTTTCCCCCTTGTGGTTGTGGAGTCTTGTTTCTTTAGCTGCTAAATTCTCCGCTATGTTCACCAGCTATAGTTGCTAATGTTGTCTGTCTGCCGTTTGGTGCTGGGCCGGTAGTTGTACAATGTATTTATCAAAGCTCTTTCACTGAAAACAGCTGCTGCTGCTGCTGCTGGGAACAGGGATGATGAGAGAGCAGCGTTTATGGGTCATAAAACAAATACAGGGGGCTAGAGAGAGGCTAAAAAGCTGCGTAGGGCTGAGTGCAACTGCAGCCAGGTGATTGTTCTCTGTGTATGTCACTAGTGACCCGTTCCCATTACACAAAGTCATTTGAGCCATCCATCCATCCATCCATCCATCCATCTTCATCCGCTTATCCGGTATCGGGTCGCGGGGGTAGCAGCTCCAGCAGGGGACCCCAAACTTCCCTTTCCCGGGCCACATTAACCAGCTCCGACTGGGGGATCCCGAGGCGTTCCCAGGCCAGGTTAGAGATATAATCCCTCCACCTAGTCCTGGGTCTCCCCCGAGGCCTCCTCCCAGCTGGACGTGCCTGGAACACCTCCCTAGGGAGGCGCCCAGGGGGCATCCTTACCAGATGCCCGAACCACCTCAACTGGCTCCTTTCGACGCAAAGGAGCAGCGGCTCTACTCCGAGCTCCTCACGGATAACTGAGCTTCTCACCCTATCTCTAAGGGAGACGCCAGCTACCCTCCTGAGGAAACCCATTTCGGCCGCTTGTACCCTGGATCTTGTTCTTTCGGTCATGACCCAGCCTTCATGACCATAGGTGAGGGTAGGAACAAAAACTGACCGGTAGATTTGAGCCATTGTTAACCTAAAACACCTTAGATTAGTGCAGGGAATTGTTGAGAATTGTTGAAAATATAACACGCTCTCTGAAAGGCTAGTTGTATTTGTCAGTGGTGGAATGTAACTAAGTACATTTACTCAAGTACTGTACTTAAGTACACATTTGAGGTACTTGTACTTTACTTGAGTCTTTTCTTTTCATGCCACTTTCTACTTCTACTCCGCTACATCTCAGAGAGAAATATTGGACTTTTTACTCCACTACATTCATCTGACAGCTTTAGTTACTAGTTACTTTACATATTAAGATGTTTGCACACAAAACACATGTAGTTTATAAAATACGATGTTGTGGTTGTGTATATTTTTGCGTGTATATGTATGTTCCCTGTTGTGTATATTTCTGTTGTGTATAGTTCTGTTGGTTCCCTGTTGTGTATGGTTCTGTTGTGTATATTTCTGTTGTGGTTGTTTATATTTCTGTTTCCCGTTTTATTTTGATAGTCTGTTTTTCCCCCTTGTCTTGTCTAGTTTTACTTCCTGCATTTTCCCGCCTTTTTTAATTACTCTGCCCACTCCTAATGTGTTGCACCTGTTCCTCAGCCCTAGTGTCACCTGTTCCTCTTTTTCTCATTTTCCCAGTGTATTTAGTCTCTGTGTTCCCGTTGTCTCTTGTCAGATTGTTTTGTGTGTGCTCCTGGCGGTGTGTTTCAGTCAGCATGTCTGTTTGTTGGTAGCACCCCTGCGGCTTCTGTGTTTTTGTTATCCTTTTCTCTGTGGACTATTTTGGACTTTGTCTTTTGCCTTCCTTAGTATTGGACTCCTTGTGTTGTTTCCTGCATTTTTTGACTGCCTTGTGGTATGTACCCTGGTTTTTGTGCGTAATACATTTCAACGAAACTTCCGCCTGCTCCCCTGCATTTGGGTCCACCATTCCCTGCACCTCATAACATATGTTTTATTATAAATTAAACTACCCATCAATGTAAGCGCCTACAAGTAGAGTTGAAACAGTTAGCCGATTAAACACTGAGTTGACTGACAGAACAGTTTAAATTGTTTCTAAAATGTAAGGATTTCTTTCTGCATTGAATACTTTTAATATTTTGACACATTTGTGATGACACTTGCATACTTTTACTTAAGTAAAATGCAGGACTTTTACTGTAACAGTATTTTACAGTGTGGTATTAGTACTTTTACTTGAGAAAGGACCTGAAAACTTCTTCCACCACTGGTCTTTGTTGACTTTAATCTCTAACTAATGAAAGCATAATAAAGCGTAAAGCACAGGTGCCCCAGCTGCTGGTTCTTCAGTTTCCTCATCTTATTTTCATAGCAGCATCGATCAGAAGGGGCTCGTGGGAAACAGTGAGCGTATGAACTACCCATCAGTTGCTCTGTAGCCCTTTTTAAAGAGCAACCAAGATGACACATTGCCCTTCCCTGACATAAATAATTCAATCAAGTCAATATGCGAGTCTAAACATGGCACGGGGTGGGTGGAGGAGCAGAGAAAAGCGAGCAAGGTGGTGACACAGAGGGGGGGGGGGATGTGGGTTATATGCATGACCTCTAGCTTTGGAGAAATGGTATGGAATTCCCTTTTTACACCACACAAAATGTGCAATCTCACATTCATATTTTATCCAATTCTTCATTTCTAAACACATTAAACAGTAAGGTTACACATGTCCCATCCTCATTATCGCTCCAATATGAACAAGCTGCAGAGGCGACGTCATCCCGCTCCATCTCTCTGCTGTGCCCCGTTAACGTAACAGCGGCAGTGAAACGCTGTTTGCTACTATGATGCTTAAGCTTTGCAATTAATCGGCGGTTCACGTGCGTGCCGAACCGTAGGCGTGGTCCGTTACACCACTAATGTATATTCAACATCACTGCATTTATTCATTTATAGAGAATGTATTTCTAAATAGAAAACATGACCTTCAAGCCAAGTTCATAATAATCAAACAATCTGGGCCCAATGCGAAAGCCCCTTTACAGCATTATATTCCTTTTATATTTTGAATTGTTTTTAGTGTTAGTTTAGTGTCTTCCTTGACGTAAAGATGTTTTCACCATAAATTGATGCATACAAATGTATCAGAATGGAGGAAATTAAGTTTTGATGCTCAAAGTTTCCTGGGGAAGGACCCCAGACCCCCCACTTAGTGTGTGTGGGCACACAACACTGTGTGTGTGTGTGTGTGTGTGTGTGTGTGTGGGGATAGTGAAATATAGATGGAGCTTGTAGGTAATGGAAAACATTAGCAGAGCCCCTGTGGCTGTGTCAGTAGTGGTGAATGATTTCCTAGCAGCGGCATGTTACTCACCCAGAGGTACTGGAGTGACTCACCACAGCAAAGGGTGGCTGAAAACACTGTACTGATGGTGAGGATAGAGACAGCCTGGGCTGAAAGGCTGCATAAATAATGCTCAAAAGTTAAAAGATCCCAACATATCTTTTTTTTATCTGTTAAAACCAATCTGCCGTTGTTTTTCAATGACATCGTAACATCGAGTGGTCTATATGGACGACGTTCTACTTTCGGGATTGCTCCGGTGTCGCCGGAAATTCCACCAGACGTCCCTCATTTCAGCCTGATATCCCAAACCTTCCTCATTCTTTGTGTTGGCGTTCTAACCTCCGGTGGATTTGTGAGGACTATGGTTAACTGCTCCTCAGATCTCTGCAGGGTAAATCCAGACAGCTAGCTAGACTAGCTGTCCAATCTGAGTTTTCTGTTGCACGACTAAAACTACTTCTGAACGTGCACGTTCCACCAAAACAAGTTCCTTCCTGAGGTTGTTTTGCAGAGGCTCCGTCCATGTGTCCCGCGCTTAGTGCCGCCCAAGGTGATTGTAATTTGGTTTAAAGAAATGCCAATAAAACAAAACACGTTTTTCTCCCATCCCAGAATGCTTCGTGGACGAGCCAGACCCTCCTCCACAGTGCTGTGAAGGAAGGTCTGGCAATGCGAAACTAAACATTGAGCTTAGCTGTTAAAATATGTATTTAAATATAAATATACTTGTTACATGTGCCTCTGGCTGGTCTTGTTTTCTCTCTCTCTCTGTCCCTCGTTCTGTCCCTCCTCCCTCTGCCTGTTGCACACCTGAGCGTAACCAGTGTTCAGGTAGAGTGGGGGAGCTGATAGGAAGGCAGAGAGTGAAGGGACAGAGGCACATGGAGAGCACACCAGCAGCTCACTATCACCTTTTTTTTCTCCACAAGCAGGTTTGTGTTTCCCAACCTCCATGCACACTTAGGTGCTGGAGTTTTGTTATTTTAGTTTATTGTATTAATTTGGGCTGGAGATTACCGGTAGTTCAGTTATTTGTCTCTTTTGTTTGTTCTAGGATTAGTTTACTATTACTTTTTAAGTAATTTAGGGGGCGACGTGGGGAGAGGTGGGGAGACGCGGGGAGCGACGACCCATTGCAAGGTTGGTGCAGCGTCTTCCCATCTTTTGTTCTTTTTGGACAGGGTCTCCTGTCCCTTTTTGTTTCTCCTTGTTTGCTACTTTTGGGAATGTTTTTGCATTATTTAATAAAGCTTGTTGGTTAATTGTTACCATTGTGTCTGGCATCCTTTTTTTTATATGTTGCATCCTCCAATCCCTTTTGAGCCTTGGTTTGATTCTTTAAATGGAGGTCGTAACAATACTGTACATATAAATGTACATATTTGAGTCAGCAAATGCGTCATTTTAGCCCTCAAGTACATCAAATTTGGGAAAAGTCACTGTATTTGTCCTTTAAAATCAGCTAAAAGTTACTTAATAAGACTGGAGACTGAAACAAGGTTGCAGCAGGTGAACTCAGTTTCTAACCGGTTTCCAAAGACCTATCTGTAACTAGTCCAACACTCCATACTCTGTACACGTATGAGTCCCCTACCAGTACAGGTGTTCCTCGACCATTTTGGTGACAGCTCGGGACACGGCTCTTTCCTGCGGCGTGAGGTTATTGTTGAGGTTGACACCCAGCTTCTCCTCCAGGAAGTCTACAATGAACTCTGACCCTGAAGCCTGCTCGTGGTTGTACTCGATCCAGGGCATCTTCCCCTGCGGCGACAGCTTCCCATCAAAGTAGTTCTGCAGAGGGAAACGGCTTCATTTGAGAACTTGTAGAATTCTACATACAGTTTCTAGGCAAACGGAGCATGTTTTTGTAGACCGACATGCCAATTGGTTATGCAATGTTTTCCTGTTACTGACTTTTAAAATGGTGTATTTCAGTGGTTCCCAACCTGTGGTTTAGGATCCTTTTTTAAAGGTCACGCCACTGATTTTAAACAATGAGTCCAATTTACTGGTCATGAGGAATACTACTCAACCCGTGACAACAGTTGTTATACCTTCTCCGGCTCTGGAGGTTCGGAGTATAAAAGACAGGAAGGATCTAATGTTAGATGCTATTGAGTTGCATTATGGGAATTGTAGGATCCATTGTTTATGGAGCTTAACCCATACTCAGAACTTAAAGTTAAGAAAGCTTGGTCTCTGCTGCACAGATCTTTAAACCATTCTCTCTCAAGTCATCCAGCTTCACTGGAATCCATTTGACAAGATAGGAAAGCAAAAGAAAACAATTTTGCTACACAGAATTAGGTTTTTTTCATTTATTTTTTTAAATTTTGCTTACTCTAGTGGATTACTGGATCATGTATCTGTTCAGGCCACTAAAGTATTCCGATAAATCCATTTGAGAAGTAAAACCCAACGCAACCAGTGATGACAGACTCCTCCGCTGTAGCTCTGTGTGTAGTCTATCTTCCACCAGTCTTCCCTTTTTTTTCCAGCCGGATGTTACCTTCCTCTTTCTTTGTGTTGGCGTTCTAACCTCCGGTGGATTTGTGAGGACTATGGTTAACTGCTCCTCAGATCTCTGCAGGGTAAATCCAGACAGCTAGCTAGACTATCTGTCCAATCTGAGTTCTCTGTTGCACGACTAAAACTACTTTTGAACGTACACATGTTCCACCAAAACAAGTTCCTTCCTGAGGCTATTTTGCAGAGGCGCCGTCATTGAGTCCGGTGCCCAAGACAATTGTGATTGGTTTAAAGAAATGCCAATAAACCAGAGCACGTTTTTCCTCAATCCCAGAATGCTGTGTGGACTAGCCAGACCCTCCTCTGCAGCGCCGTGAAGGAAGGTCTGGCAATGCGAGACTACTCTGTGTGTAATAAACTCTGTGTGCAGAGTATCACCTGGTAGGGCAGGTCCACCATGCGCAGGTACGTCTCGATTTTGAGGCAGAAGGGTGAGAGGCTGGGCACGCCGTTCTTTGGCCTGGAGAACTGATGCAGGATGATGGCGTCTTTAGAGTCCAACTCCTGCTCCTTCCTACACAGATGAAGAAAACATTATCTTTGGTAGATAAACAGTGTTAAGCTTATGTTCCCAGATCAGTTTGAAAATCCCTATTGTGTAAGATAACTGAATACATATATATATAATTTGTTCTTATTTGTCTGTTAGTTTTCCATATACTGGCATATTTAAATTGACAACTTCATTTGATCTGCTGTCCCCAAACCCACCTTAAATAAAACGACCTTACTGTCAAAAATATTTTTTTTCTTTTGAGGAATGATTTGATTGACAATAAGCAGAAGGCAAAAGCACTTAAAGTGCTCATATTATGCTCATCTTCAAGTTCATAATTGTGTTTAGAGGTTATATCAGATTAGGTTTACATGGTTTCATTTTCAAAAAACACCATATATTTGTTGTACTGCACATTGCTGCAGCTCCTCTTTTCACTCTGTGTGTTGAGCTCTCTGTTTTAGCTACAGAGTGAGACATCTCACTTCTGTTCCATCTTTGTTGGGAGTCGCACATGCTCAGTAGCTAGGTAAGGACTACTAGCCAGTCAGAAGCAGAGTATGAGGGCGTGCCCTGACAGTACCTAGGTAAGGACTACTAGCCAGTCAGAAGCAGAGTATGAGGGCGTGCCCTGACAGTACCTAGGTAAGGACTACTAGCCAGTCAGAAGCAGAGTATGAGGGCGTGCCCTGACAGTAGCTAGGTAAGGACTACTAGCCAGTCAGAAGCAGAGTATGAGGGCGTGCCCTGACACTACCTAGGTAAGGACTACTAGCCAGTCAGAAGCAGAGTCTGAGGGCATTCCCTGACAGTAGCTAGGTAAGGATGTATGAGGGCGTGCCACGCTAGCAGCTAGGCGAGCATTATAACGTGTGTTACAAAGTGACCACGTTTGTCTCTGAAGTAAAGGCTGGACTACAATAGAGCTGTTTGGAGCAGTTTGTGAACAGTGTTTTCTGTTGGAGATGGTAAGTCCCTTTGGGGGGGACTTTGGCCTTTTTCACTTTGGAAACCTATAACATGCAGCAAACGGCTGATTCTTCAGGGAGGAATATAAGCTTTGATATCTTTAACCCTGTTGACGATGTGTAGGAACAATAGTAAAGAGAGCATTGATACAAACTTAAAGGACAGCAATGGTATCCTTTGATAAAATGTTAAATTATCACAAGTCTGGCTGAGAGCAACTGGTGTTACTACCCGTTTTCTAGGTCAGCCAGTGCTGTGAGATAAATACCAAACAGAACTCAGCGGCTAGCAGGACTTGCGGTTTGTTATCAGGCTCTAACAAACCTTCCTGGGAGGAAATGGTCACACACCTGTAGTTTATTATAGTATGGTGACACTGCAGTAAGTCCCGGTGTCCCTGAGCTCTGCTTTTTTAAACACTCTCAACCAGCCACACACACACTATTTTATTTTTAGAGACTGCGGTGGCTTCACTTCATTAACTTCCAAACAATAGCTTTGTGCAGACCTACATTTTGTTGTCCTGGTTGAACTCCATGAAGACATATCCTTTCTGTTAATCTGCAATGCTCAGTCAAATACAGGTTGTTTTATGATTTCAGTCAATATTGCAACGTCTTTATGTTTATGTAACTAATATGACCCCAGGTATTAACCAAAGGTACTATATTAACGAGAACTGTTTGTAGGGCATATTAAAATGAGAAAGCTTTCTTAGAAGTAGTGGTCGACCAGGTTTTTGTTTTCAATGGGCGAGACAGCAGGGCGGCCGATATATTGACCAATGACCATTTCATGTTGACTTTTTGCACCTGATGAATTACAACAAGTTGGTAATAATAACAAATGAAACACAAACTTTGTCTGCATTACCTCTGTTTGGTTGTAGGCTATAACTTCCAGCATAGGTTTGAAAACGCAACGGAAAACGACGTTTTCCAAACATTCTGTTGCCGTGTGGACGGCACCTAGAAGTCTTCACAGTTACACTTGCTTACCGTCCCACAACCATCCCAACTCATGATTCATGGTTTCTCACCATAAGTTATTTATACAGCACACAGGAAGGGGTAAAAGGAGACTTTACAAACTCCAGAGCCTGTCTGGTCTGTTTAGCATATCTTATCACTGGCCAAAGCTCTTCAAGTCTGAATCATTTAATAAACCTGCACTCCATACTCCATACTCCACTTTTTACATTATTTCCTGAATAATACAATTACTTGCCAGTTTAATAATACAACTACTTGCCAGTTTAATATATTTCAAATATATAAATCAACACTTCTCTGAAACACTTCTTTAGGTTGTAACATGATTAGGTAAGATCTAATACCCTGTTGAGCTGCCTCCATTTAAAGATGAAAATGAGAGTAAATCCATCAAAGCACAAAATGACTTCCCCTTTAACCCTACTGTTATGAAGTCAGCGTAGGTTCATTCAGGAAGACAACTATGCTTCAAATTCTCTCTCTCCCAACCTAATCTGCTGCATTGTCATCAGCTGAATGTGGGCGTTTCCTCTTTTAGTTAAACCAACCAGATTTTGCCACAATCTCTGTGAGCTATCGCGTTGTTGCATTCAAACTTTAAATCTGTTCTCCTCTGTGTTGTTGTCAGTTGTCATTTTCATGGAAAAAGAGGTCGGTGACAGTACAAACTTTGAATTTAAACGCTTTCTTCACAATGTCTGAGTTGAAAATGCATCTTGTTGTCACGTAAGAGCCCTGTTCATGTTGCACAGACATTATAATTGCATTTTGTGTCTGTTAAGAGGCACAAAGGCACTCTTTAGAACATGCCCCCACAACTGGCATTTTAGCTAACTGGGAGCTTTGACCATTAGATGCAGCAACTCCAGTTTGCTAGCACCGATTGTGGTCATTTTTTCCCCTATCGACAGTACTCTGTGACATCTAGCGATCAAGATTTAGGTAAAAATCAGCTGGATTTCTCTTTTAATTGCCCAATCTGGATAGTATTAGTATGTACATCTATGTCTGAATAGTATTCCGAAACAAGCAAACTGCCAGCCTAAAAAATAGCAGTAGAGTCGACACCTGTCTAAAACAGTGATTTACTGCAGGACTGTTGTATTAGACTGCATTAGTTTTAGCTAGGTGTACCTAATAAACTGGCAACTAAGTGTGCAGTGTATTCATACAGTATGCATAATCTATGAACTGTAGAAGTGGGCTTGTCGTGTCTCTGTCCACTGTCCTGTGGTGCTGAAACCGATCCAGGTCTTGAAAGTCGCTGTCCACATTCACATGGTGCTGAAACCATTCCAACTCTCATCGTCCACTCTGCCTCATCTGTTCTAGGCCATCCTATCATGCTAATGCGTCTGTCCGTTTAAATGTGGTGCTGAAATCTCCTTGAAGAGCCACTTAAAGAGCTCTCCGGACATTAAGGGTCTCTCATGGAGGAGACACGGAGCTGCGCCAGTGCCAACAACACATCAAATGGCATAAACAGATGATGCCGGCAGCCTCAGCAGCATGCACGTGATTTAGCAGCGTTTCTGCACGAAATACAAGGTTACACAGATTATCACGAGGGAGGGAGGGGAGCGAAAGCACACTACCAGGCCACTGTTACAGGATGTACTTACTCCCCGGCACTGGCCTGGCCAAAAATAATCCCCTCATTGACAGGCACGCATTCCTTGCACTAACAATAGTCCTGAGATAATCACTTTTCCATCGCGGGGATTAATCATATCTCTCATCCGCCATCATTACAAGGTAAAGGCCTAGCTGTAAATGTGTTTTCTTTCAATATAACAAAGCGGCAGATGTGTATCTCACGGCAGAGTGCATTAAAGGTCGCTCTGACGCCGCAGCGCCCGAGGAGCGCTCCGTTTCTACACGCTCAGGTGCCGACGGCGCTGGCACAAGAGAGAAAACGTGACTCGGTTTTTTTTTATTTTTTATTTATTTATTTATTTTCTTCTCTCCATCTAGCTAGTGTTGTGTCCTTGGGAATAGGAAAACAGAGTGCTGAAAGCTCAACAACCACCGCGAGATCTGCACTGAGATGACATCAAACGAAAGGACTCCCATGTCCATTCATGGTTTTGTCCCAGGCCATTCAGTCAGCAGGTGGGGTTAACAATTAGACCCGCAGCTCTGAGGGCTAAATAATAATAAAAGAAGCGATGACCTGTGTGGGTCCTACCTGATGGCGAGCAGTTCATGCAGTAGGTAGGCTGCAGCAGCCAGCAGGGCCCCCCCGGTGATGTACAGAGTCTTCTTCCACCAGGATTCCGATCCCAGAACCGACATAATGCCCCCGTAGTCCTGTAAAGGGAAGGCGATGATATAGCCATACAAAGACTGCTGCTGCTCGGAGCCGCACAGCCCGAGGGGCAGGCTGTGATTCCGCCCGAGTTCAACCACACACGGCCGGGAAGAGGCGAAGCCAGCAGCCCAGTACATCCTCCCTCCCTCGGTTACAGCCACCCCGCTCTCTTCCTGCTGTAGTCAACGTTAGGCTTCATCTTAACAGCCGGCGGGTTGTCTACGGCATGGCGGCGGTGTGGCTAATGTTTCTCCAGAAAATCAGAAGGTGTAAACATCTCGACTCGCCCTCCCCAGCTGGATGATGCTCTGCACCCAGTCTTTCCCTTTGCAGGGTTTTAGAGAGCGCTGTCAAGCTAGGCAGAAATAAAACGGCTAGACTTCCGGTCACACATTTCAAAACAAAATGTCACCGTTGGGGCTGTACGTGTTGCAATGGTTTTTGATGAATTGTAGGCCTACAGTGGTGTTATATAAATTATTATATATATATATATTCATCCTTTTGTCTATAAAGGTCTGGCCTAGAGCCAAACGTGATACATTCAAATAACTTGCTTTGTCTGACCAGCAGTCCAAACCCTGAACATATTCAGTTTAGTATCAAATGAGAAAAAGAAAAAAACAGTGCATCCTCTCATTTAGAGAAGCTGGAACCAATCTTTAGCAGTTTGGCTTGGAAAATGACTCAGATTATTTGATTACTAAAATAGTTGCTGATTAATTTCCTGTTGATGAACTGAGTGACTAACTTTTTCTCTAACAGGCTTGTTCAGTGCTATATTACGTTACCTTTTCCAAAATTCATTCAATCATATGCATTCTACATTGTATAGCCTATCAACTTATTACACTGCTCCATCTTTCTGTAGGTCTTTCACACAACTTTGGTTAAATACCCTTGGTCTCTACAAACATAATGGTATATTTAAACATAAAAGATCATTCTTGAAGGTAACTTTTCATTTGGCTAGTAGTTTCCATATGAGACAGGCTTTTTTTCTGTAACACGAGCGCCATCTATTGGTGCTATTCTTCAGCCTTTAGGGTACATTCTTACACACCTTCACCAGTCTGCAGTAGCCCGTTTCGTGCTAACTGGAGCTCTTTATAGCGACGAACGTGATTGTGAAATGCTATTTATCAGAATAAACAGCTGTGATAGCCAACGAAGAGCGACGGCTTCGTCTGTAACGCCACACAACACGAGAGAGAGAGAGAGAAGGCCTACACACACCCGCTACACAAGATCATGCTTTTATTTTCACGGTGAACTCGGTCAATATCCGGTGTTATTGTGCCAAACTCTGGTAACTTGACGCAGCTGGCCTTTTGTCTGCTCCAGCGGAGGAGTCACCCCGCCCTGCTGCATCCCAGTGAAACCAGTGGCTCACCGTGACACACTGCACACTAAACAAGTCCTTTTGATATCATGTAAGTAATTAAACTGTGTACTGGAGAGTTCAGTGATCATTAGGCCACTTCACTGGAGGATATCTGCTAAAGATAGTAGTTTATTTGTTTACCTTCGAAGGTTTAACCCCCCCAAAAAAAAAAATCTTACTATATTGTAACGGCCGGCAGGACGCCGGTGCGCCATATATTGACTACTTCTCATGGGAAATGTTCCGAACTGTTCCTGTTCTAGTTAAAGTGGGTGATGGTCTCTGGGCAGTGAGTGCGTGTTCAATGTCAGTTAAAATATCTAAGAAATCGGTCATTCTGACTGCTGAGTGAGTACTTCCACGTAGCTCGCCTGTATTTGAATGTAATTCGAATAACCTACTGCATATGCTCGATTACAAACTATCCAGGATTAGCAGCCTTCAAAGCCTTCTAAACTAAGTATAGCCGTTAAACGCAGGACACAGATCTCCTAGCTAGAGCTAATAATTCACCAATGAATGAACAAAAACGTGAAATAACACATGATAATACAGGCAGAATGAAAAGTCTACTCACTCTGGAACAACTTCGGAAGTGTAAGAAGACATTCATCTTGACGGATAAATCTACCGGCTGTTCTTTGAATCGGTTTGTGGAGCATGCCGAAAGGTAGTTGTGGACAACTTCAAGAAAAGATGATTTTAGCAAAAAAAAAAACGTTTAAGTTAAAAGTTTACAGCACTATCGGTGGCACACTGATGCCAGTAAATACCCTAAAATCCTCCGGTCAACTGGTAACACTCTGTCCTGGTCGATAACAGCTGGTGTGTTTAAAAAGAACAGGATGAAGTGACGATGTGAATTTAATCTATGTGATCTAGGTGATGGTACTTTAAAGTCCTCACTGCAGCCATGGCTACAGCAAGTTAGGTGCGCACTCCCGCGGCTTTTAGGGAGCGCGCATTAGAGCAGGAGTGTTTGTTATTGTAGACAGGTGAACCACTGTGGGAGAAATCCACTGCAGACGCTACTGTGTGGCAGTTCTTTTTTATTATATATTATTATAATTTTAGACAATCAACACAGCGGTTATCATTGTCAAATCTTCTACACATTTGATAACTTCTAAAACGTGAAATAACAGAAGTATCTGAAAATCATCATCAACCCACAAAGTCTGTTTTGTTAGCTTGTGCATCAGAGAAAAACATCTTTGCGAGCACTTACAGCCTGGTTATTGGTCTCTCTAAGAACATCATGCAAGCAAGCAGAACTAATTCTCCGCCACAGGCTTGATTTGTATTATATAATCCTTCCACATGAGACCCATTATAATCATAAGAAGATGTGACTGTCCCATCCCCGTGTGTGGACATGTCTTGGAAAGGCGCTACAGTGTGCCGCCACAACCACGAACCATGAAATATGTTATATATATCTATTGTTAGCAGCCAGAACCAAATAAATCAGATGTTTCACCGTTACTGTACTTTCACTCCTCAGAAATACAACCGAGGAAATTACAATTTTAATACATGTGGCAAATCACAAAATATTCCACCTAAAATATGATTCAGATTCAGTACAGTATATACTGAAAATGATGAATGTGTGTGAACATAAACTCTGTTTGGTTTTAGCTCTGCTACTGAGTGACACAATTGGAAGATGCACGGCTGCCTTGTACAGCTCATCAAACACTTCTTAAACCGTTTGGAGCACTGGTTCACAGTAAAGCAAAGGCTGACAGAACACCAAAAGCTTAATGCAATCTTATTCTGAGTGTGACTCTGCAACTGCAGCTCATCTGAAAGCATTTTCGGACTCGTTCTGCAGTGGTTTTGCTCAGCCGTGTGTGGCTGCCGCGTGGTGGTCCTCTGGGTGGGGGCTGCTTCCCCCAGCCTGCTCTGCGTGGGGATCGTCTCTCACTTTGACAGCGTGGAGGGCGTAGTTGATGGCAGTGCTGTCAGTCCAGCTCCAGGCTCCTGATACCGGGTTGTACAGCATTCCTTGGACAGACTGCACCGAGAAACCATCTGAGAGAAGATGAAATGGATGGGCGGGGGGAGATGCCAAAGAAGAGAGGGCATGACAGCAACACAAAAGTTTTGTTTTTATATACCTATAATAGACATGGCATGCTAGTGCAGCTGACTATAGTGGCTGGTTACCACACTGAATATCAGCCTCTGAAGTTTCTAAAAAAATAAATAAATGAATGTGTATAAAGGAGAACCATTTCAACGCACTGTCTTCTTGTCTTTTTAACTGTCCATTAGGGAAAAATAATGACCCTTAATTTATCCTGTTTAGATAGTGAAATGTTGCTTTATTCAACTCCCATTTAGCGCTGGGAACAGAACATGATGTCAGCTCCTATAAATGATGAAATCCCCATCGTTGTTCTTATTGAAGAAAAAAACGACAACAAAGTGTTTGTACTGTCTGGAGCAAACACTTTCATTACCCCTGCAGTTAATAAAAGACATGGGCGTCAATTGGACCACTAAACGGCATGTGGATGAAAATGTGCAGAAAAAGTAAAAAAGTATATAAAATATAAATTGCTTTCCATGTCTCTATTTGTATCTGCTGAACAGATTGTGTGGTTTAAACCACTTGCTGATACTGACGGAGGCTTTTACATGATTTATATTTATTCCTACAGAGCACTTGTGCTGAATTATTACCACTTGGTAATCTGCTGTTTATCATTTACAGGGGAAATACTTGATTGTGTGTGATGTGGAGATGAGAGGGACTTACTGGACTCCAGGAGGCGCTCCAGCTCTACAGGGCTGATGAACTTATCCCAGTCGTGCGTCCCGCTGGGGACGATGCGCAGCAGCTGCTCGGCCACAACGATACCCAACGCGTATGACAGGTTGGTTTTATTTATAGTAGTGATGAAGAGTGAGCCGCCTAGCTGCGCGTACAGAGAAGGAACAGTTTTAGTTTACAAAAGTATTAACGATTTACAGTTTCTGCTGGTAATATTGCTTCGGAAAAACCTATTTCACAGTGACATCACATCTCTACTACGTACACAAGTTAGGGCTGCACGGTATGAGGAATATTGCGATAACGATATTACTAACTAAGAGATATTAGAATGTACTGTGCTGCAATATACCAGTTAAATAATACAACAAATTGCTTGTTGAATTAAAAAAAACTGAAAGGAGATTATTATTATATTTAACAAACACTGAACTGAACACAAAAGGCAGGCACCAATAAAAAAAAAAAAATGATAGTTACATTTAAATTGTTGTAGTTTTTATACGGATACCCTCTTTCAATTAACTCAAAACATCCCTGAGTGTCTTTCGCAATGTGTTTATTGCTGAAGTTGATATCGAGAGGACGATAAAAAAAAGGATTTATTGTGCAGCCCTAAGACAAGTGAGGTGCTACCTGAGTCATGAAGGTATTTAGAGAATGGATTAGATGGACAGAGTCCAGTATAAGAGAGCAGGAAGGAGCAGTGCCAAACCTCAAGGTTCAACCTTTTCTACAGGAGGGGAGGATGAAGGAGAGTGGACAGGGAGAGACAGAGTGGAAGAGATAGAAAACACAAGCGAGGGAGTGCAGTGAAATGAATGCAAACAATACGAGAAGTCATGCTAAAGCATCCCGGCATAGACGCCCTGAGGCAAGACACATTTTAAGGCTTTTCTTAGTAGAAGAGCAGAAGTGAGAGATTTGTACCAGAGAGAGAGAAAGACCAGTCTAAGGTAGCAACATTCTGGGAATATTCAAGGGGGGGGGGACACTTTGCATGGGAATTAACGGGAATAAAATGAAAACATAGGGTTTATTTGCTCAGGCTATATTTTTCATGTCATATACAGGGAGAAGCAAACCCTTTACCATACCATAAGCAGACATAATCCATCATTTTGTCAAATGAATACAGTGTGAAATGTGGCATGTGGTGAGTTAGCTAGCTAGCAAAGTAACTCATGGGTAAAGGCGCTTAGTAGCTGACAATGTGGGCAACTGTGTGCAAACGTAGGGTTTAAAGTGAACTAAGTTATAAAATAAATGTTGTAAACTAAAGAATGAATGGAAATCCATAAATTAAAACCCCCTAAATTGCATGTTACTTTGCTTCAGGACACTATCTGAGCTGTTGGTTTACCGAAATATCATAAGAAATATAAAATATATTCACTCCAGTAATATAATCCCAATGTGCCTGAGAGCATGTAGCCCCTTGGCTCACACACTGCAGTAGTGTTGGCTGTAATGTGGGCTGCACATGTGATGGGAGAATGCACTGTGCATACAGAGAGTTGTACATTTACTGAATTCCTGTTTAATGGGATGCTGGCAACTGATCTGTACATGTGTTGAAAGAGTGCACTGGTTGCAATTCAATAAAATGGGCATTTTTAACCAAAACATGCCATAAGACCTAGTATTGCCTTTTATGGGTAGTTTTACCCCCAAATAAATTTATTATAATTTATTAAATTATTCAGAGTTACAGATTTTAAATTGAAATCGTGCACACTTTGCAAACTTCCTGAGCTTTGCTTCCCATTGAAATCCCCGGACCTTTTGCAACCCTGGTGCAGATTAGCTGTCTTTTTCCCCTCCGGCCCACTGCCCTGGGAGATTACGATCATCTGGTCTCAGTATTGATGTACAGCTTTCACTAAAGCTCGTCAAGGTTCAACGCAACCCAGACACACACACACACACACACACACACACACACACACACACACACACACACACACACACACACACACACACACACACACACACACACACACACACACACACACACACACACACACACACATGCTAACCCTATTCCCAGTGAAACACAGCAGATGCAAACACAACAAACATAACACAATCATCATATTATGCACATTAGCATACGCTCAGATGAACACACAGAGATATGTGCCATGAGCTAACAGCTGGAGGAAAACACACGCTCCGTCCCGGCACACACCTTCAGCACTTGGTTGCAGCAGAAGGCGAAGGTTTCCAGGTCGGCCAGATGTTCCACCACCTCAGAGGCTACGACCGCATCGAACTGGCCCGCCCCCTGCTCCTCCTCTGCCTCATCCTCTTCTGCCGCGAGCTCCTCCAGAGTGCTGGCCCGGTAGCAGACCCGCTCACAAAGGTCCGGGTCAATGGATGAGTGCAGCTGGGCTGTACCGATGCTGTCGGCTACTGGATCTATACCCAACACATTAGCTCCCAGGCGGCCTAGGGGCTTGTGAGGGAGACAAGGAGGAGAGAGGGGAAAAGAGAAAAGTCAAAACGAGATGTACTGTATGTCAATTTCTAAAAGCAATCCCACACTACAGTAGAGCAACATTAAGCTATAAACTATATTCCACATTATAGAAAAGTGTCTTTAGCTCCATCCCGTAGTGTAAAATAACAATACAAGACAATTGATGAGGACAAACAGCAGGAACAGCGGATAGTTAGCTGCTGTTCCTCAGACTACATTTCCCATAAAGAGGATATTGCTGCTAGTCAGTCTCCAAATTCAACATTTTACTAGGCCTAAGCAATGTCATCTTTTTTTATTTTTTTTTTTTATTATTACAGTCATTACATTAACTGTATGTAACCTAGAATGGATCAAGGGCGCCAACAGTTTGTAAAAAAAAAAAAAAATATTAATAATAAGTTATGACACCATTTTACAGTTTTTATGCACCAGAATTATTTTGTTTTGTTTTTACAATAGGTTGCACACATTTCTCTGTTGAGTTCAATTTTCCAAAACTCTTGACGCAGTTCTCATTACCAACATGGAGCTCAGCATAGCAGCTAACACATACATACACATCTCAGGATCAAGTTATGTACCAGAACACTGACAACATTCGTCTACCAACAGTAACACTCGGCCACTCCTTACACAATGATCTAACACACACCAACACCTGGTAGCATTACAATATGGATTATGGTGGTCTTTGTTTTTATTTATCATCATTTTTGTTGTTTTTGTATAGACCAAGATTCCATTACAACAAAAAGAATGGCATCTCTTTACTGCATGGATTGTGCTACCTCACAGTATATGTTGCAACATGTTCCAGTAGGGTTTTTTCTCAACTAAAGTCATTCCAGTAATGCAACACGAAACAAACATGTACAGTATCTCACTAAATTGAGTACACCCCTGACATTTTAGTAAATATTTCATTATATATTTGGGGGCAACACTGAAGAAATTACACTTTGCTACAATGTAAAGTATTAAGTGTACAGCTTGTATAACAGTGTAAATGTGCTGTCCCCTCAAAATAACTCAACACACAGCCATTAATGTCTAAACCGCTGGCAACAAACGTGAGTACACCCCTATGTTAAATTCCCATAGAGGCAGGCAGGTTTTTATCTACCTAGAGATTAACATGGTTTTATTTCAGTTAGCCTACTAGCTGGTTTGATTTGCATTGAGACATGATTTTATGGAAAGTACCCCATGCCAATCTCTAGGTATGGTGAAGGGGATGTGATGATGGGGGGCTATTTTTGTTCCAAAGGCCAAGGGAACTTTATCAGGATGCATAGTATCCTGGATCCATGAAATAACTGGCCTTTAAAAATAAACATCTGCCTGCCTCTATGGGAATTTAACAAAGGGGTGTACTGACTTATGCCCCCTGTATTTTAAAGGAAGAACATTTATTTATTTATGATACATTATTCATTCAAAGAAAATTGGTGTCCTCATTTTTTTAATTAAGGCATTAAGATCAATTTCCTAAAGATGATTTTTTTTTATTCCCCTTTTTAGTCAACTATAACAATGGTGTCCTAATTTTTTCACAACTTTATATACACTATACATACAGGGTACATACAGAGATAAACGGGGCTAGTCTTCCTATCCACATCACACCTTGTGTTTTTTCCAGGTAAACTATTTTTTTTTGCATGTCTCTGTAATGTAATGTCTTTTTAAATAGTATGTAAATGTGCAAAATGGACTTTAAATACACAGGCTTGGTGGTGGTTGAGTTTGAGTGAAAACCAATGCATGAAATGTAAATGATGTGGACACTGAATGCGTTTTGTGTCAAAGCAATGAAAAGTGATCCACAGTTTAGTCCACAATGACTGCTGTACCGAGTGTGTGAAGTGCTCTGTATAGAGAAATGTGTGTTGTGTAAAAAACTGTTAACAGCATTTTAGACCAGGTAATAAACATCACAAGAGGCTGGGTGAATGTGAACAACAATGCCCTCTTCTGGACAAACGTGAACACACAGGCCTGTGCGGTGAGCTGCACATGCCCAGGGGCCGATCTCCGTCCTACCACAGCTGATCCCTTCTGATGGGAGAGGGGTGTAGTGACAAGACACCCAGAGACGCAACCACAGTTGCAATCTTAACAGACACACTGTTTTTGTGTGTCTAAATATGACAGCCTGTGTGACAGAGCCATACAAGTACAGGACCTGATTTTGTCTTGTATGTCCTCACATCAAATAAAGGCAGAGACAGAAGCCCTGTCCTGGCTGCCCAGCTTTCAACACTAACAAACAGATAAACAAGTTTAAATGACCGACTGTCCGCTCCACCACACTGAGACCAGTCAAATCAAAAGGGCAGCAGAATTAGGCTGACGTTTAAATGTTTTGTTGGGCACTGGTATGTATGTGAAAGGACTGGCACTATAATGCACTGAGAGCAGAATCTTACACTGAAACAGACCGCTATCTGGAGGGAAAAGAACTCAATGTGACGTGAAAGGTAGCAACTGAAACTATTGGGAACGGACAGAGGAGGATAGGGGCAAAGCTATATTTGTCTGCATGTCCTTGTTCAAACTGGATCTGCAGCTTCCTCACAAAAGACACGTGCACCCACTTACCTCTGTGAGCAGGCCTCCTCCACAGCCGACATCCAGTATTCTGAGTCCTCTGAGAGGTTTCCCAGGGTGACGCACTCTGTGCACATTCAGCAGATTATCCCTGAACAGATAAACCACAAGTGGGTTAAATTTCAAATAAAAAGAACGACGCATATCCCCCTCTTACTCTCCAACATACATCCATCATGAGGGAAGATGTGTGTGTTCTTAAACATCCACAGCCTAATGCTGCTAAGCATAGAGAGGTAGGCGTACGGAAGGTTGGAGACCATGAGAATCTCTTCATTTTTGCTTACACCCTCCACTGTCCCAACCGTCTTCATTTCACCGTGGGCTACAGCGTCTGCCAGCTAACAACCACAAATATCCTCTGGCTACAAATTCATCCCAAGCTCGCTCCTCTGTTCCTTCCTTCCTACCTTCCCTCGTGCACTGTCTGCCGACTGTCTGCCTCAGGCATTAAACATGCAGAACGGGCCCGAGATCTGGGTATGCATCGTCCTCATTATAGCTCTGCTGGGGTTTAGGAGCATCCGTGCAAACAGTGAAGGAGAGAGGATTAGGTGTTGGCAGACATCCACCTAACTAGCTCCCAACCCCACCACAAGCACAGAAAGACGCAAACAAAAGCTAGTTAGCCACAGTTAAGGAGTGGAATGTCAAGCCATCTCCACATGAGGAACTCTTACTCGCTTAAGAACTATTAGGCCAGCAATGACAAAATAATACTGACTTGTCAAATTACTCTGAAAGTGTAGTTATAAAATAAAGAGATTTTTTAAATGTACATGTCATTCTCTTTCATTTGAAATCATATACAAATCAAAACCAGATTTCTAACGGCATTATTTTAAGATTGCTGCAAGTATGGATGGTAGTTTTCACAACCGTTTCAATGTGCTGAACTATTATGGCAAAAAAAGCCAAACCGACTTGCTAAATTCTTACCTTTAGACAGAAAATGTGGTCCGTTAAATACAAAGTGCGAAACACTAAAGGCGTATTACTAAGCGTACAGAATCAAGTAGGGCTGCACGATATGAGGACAATATCTAGTTGCGATTATTTTGACTGATATTGCGATATGATTCACGATATTTGAGGGAATGATCGTTTTTGTACCATTACTCTCATTTTCATTGAAAATTATTAACATTGAAAGAAATGTAAATGATTATAGTGGGATTTTTGTGAGGATCTGTTTCTTTAGTTTGTAGGATAGGACGTCTCTGCAGCACCACAATACTTCATTCAGAACGGTTTGACACATATTTTGACAGTAACAAATATTGTGCCCCCCCCCTGCGATTTGGATATTGCACTAGTCCATATTACGATTTTGATACAATTGTGATTAATGGTGCAGCCCTAGAATTAATGCGAAGTGTTTGAATGCATTTTTCCTTATTTTGGCATCCCCCCAGGCATCCCCCCCCATGATTACTGTCAAAATGTCTGTCTGTTGCAGTAGAGTCAACTGTGGTTTAATATTATATATGTTCCAGGATTACTACAACTTGCTGTATCTCAGCTGATTAGTGGTAAGTGATTGAAATAAATATTAAATAAATATAAACCTAAATATTCAAGGTTTGGTTTGGTGAATAAAAACACAAACTTTGTGGCCAATACGGAACAGAAAAAGTAAAACAGTGAAGTTTAAAGACAAATGAGCTTTTTATGAATGTAGGATTTACTGTAGGGCTGCTTGATTATGTAAAAACAATCATAACGAAAAATGATTTTGGTCAATATTGAAATGACGAATATTTAACACAATTACTCATTGACTTTTGGAAAGATGTTGCATTTACTGAACTCACTTGACTAAAAATCAACAGTGAAAACACCTTGAACTTAAATGTAATTCATTTGACTTCATTACTTATCCCGTTTGTACCTTTTGAATTCCCCTTTAGAACAAAAGACAAAGTAAGAGTTTACTTGCAAAATGTAATTTGCAAAATAATCGTTTTTTTCTCGATTACACCGTTTTTGTCATTGTTAGGAGCCGAAATCGCGATCAAAATTCGATTCATTGCACAGCCCTGACTGACTGTCGTGTAAAGTGGATCTCCAGACTCCATTCACAGTAACGGCATATTCAATAAATACAAAGTTTTCAAAAGTCAGGATTGACTGAATCACTGTAAGATTGCCGGAGTCTCAAAGGGTGAACAGCAACAGTAACAGTAGCAGTGCTGCTGCTGCTGCTGCTGCTGCGTCTCATTTAGACACACCCTTAGGGCAGACTCACATCGGGCAAATCAGCCACACTCAGACATACACTGGCACTCGATCTGTCATGCTGTCACCATAAACACACATCATCCCCACCACTACCACCACCACCAGGACCACCGAGGGGGGGGAAGGGCCGAGCAGCAGCGGGCTCTTGGCTGGATGGGTAATGTCGTGATTATCTCGCGGGGGCCCCTGCAGCAGATCTTATCAATCAAAACAGACGCAGCCACAAAACATGTAGGCTACCGATGTAGCGTTGGGGCAGTGGAAAACGCTGCTGAAAATGTGCTGATGTGTGGAGGAATCCTGTCACTTTCAATTCATGCCACTTCAATGTATCCCTGATGTGTTGTTTTTGCTCTCAAATACCACAAGGCTGGATCTCCTCCAGGTTATGTTTTGACACAATTGCTTGACGCCTCTGCCTATCCGTCCCGCGTTGACAGTGACTTAGGGGTGACTTTTTACATATGACTATTGACATGCATATTAAGTACAAACACACACCGTATGAAAGGCACCCTCAGGTCATTCATGGCATGGAGGGCTGCGAATTCTCCCTGTTGGTCCCACCACTTGCTGGCCAGAGACTGGAACCTCCTCACCTCATCGGGGTCCACTGTGGTCTGGGAGGCTGACCGAGCACTGCGCATGGTAAAATAGACAGGACGACATCAACAGTGTACAGGCCTAAACACAACACCTAATACAGGGGACACATACAACCGTGTAAACATGTCTCGAGACCATGGATTCAAAAGTCACTATCTAATAGAGCTGCAAAGATGAATCAATGAATCGATAAGTTTTCAACTAGGGCTGGGCGATATGGAGAAAATCAGATATCGCGATATTGTGGCGATATTATAGGGTTGACACATGGTGCTTTAACAAAATATCTTCACAATGAGATTTTGGATAAATAATCTTCAGTAATGTAGATATAATGACTAGGTGGGCAAAGGTAAAAATAATAGAAGAGCTAGAACAGTCTGGTAACACAGAAAATGACATCACTTTACTGTAATGCACTAGCCTCGAAATCTAGACGCACCCTATCTGCAGCCAGGGTCAGTCAGCAACTCTCCGTTGGCTTGCGAGCTGGAAAACCCAAACTCTAGTCAGGCCAATCACATCGTGTATAGAGTCGGTGGGCGGGCTTATGGCTGCTGCTGGTGAACAGCGGTCTTTGTAATTGGCTTTGGCCGTGACCCTGGAAGACTTGGAGTTGTTCTTTTCTTTGAGAAAAGAACAAAGAACGACACTGAAGTCATTCTTAAAAAAGGAAGATGTGTTCTGATTTTAAAGTTGAATCTATCATCTAGTGTTGCTCTGGTTGGTTGTAGAGCTATCCTATTGCGTGCAGAGGGAATTTGAAAGACAACCGTTTATCCCGCCCCTCGGATTGAGCTCTGCCAACGGTGAGTTCCCAGACCCAACATCTGGATGTGGGTCTCGCTTGTCAGGCTAGTAATGCAGCCTTTAAAACTAGGGGAAAAGACAACACTTAAGCCATTTACGATTTTACAATTTCCAAAATCTAAGACGATATCTAGTCTCATATCACAATATCAATATAATATCGATATACAGTATTGCCCAGCCCTATTTTCAACTATTAAATAAATCGCAAACTATTTTGATATTCGATTAATCAGTTTCAGTCATTTTTCAATAAAAAATTCTCTGATGTCATTTTGTTAAATATGAATATGATCTAGTTTCTTCTCTCTTCTGTGACAGTAAACTGAATATCTTTGAGTTGGGGACAAAACAAGACATCTGAAGAAGTCATCTTGGGCTTTGGGAAACACTGATCCACATTTTTCACCATTTACTGACATTTTATGAACCAAACAACTAATCGATTAATCAAGAAAATAATCTAACTAAATCTATTTAGTCATTCATTTTTTTTAAACATTTGTGGTTTTAGCTTCTCAAATGTGAGAATTTCTTTTCTCTTTTATATCACTGAATATTAAATATGTTTGGGTATTCTCTTGGATAACACAAACCATCTGAGGCCACCTTGGGCTCTACGAAACTGTTTGTGATCGGCATTCTTTACAATTGTCCGACATTGTTTATAACAATTGATTAATCAGAAAGGTCATTGACAGGTTAATCAATACTGAAAGCAAACAGTTGGTTGTAGTCCTTTAGCCTTTATTTATTCAGGAAAGCTCTCTCTCTTTAGCAGGGACACACTGATCACATTCACAGGAAGCTGCCCAGTACAACCAGTCTGATCTACTGAGACCTTTGTGCTGCCCCCCAGCACAAAGGGGAATGATTTATTTCCACTATCACTCCATCCATTAGGAACACACTGGCAAAATGTATGACTATCTTGGTCACGGTTTGATACACTTTCTGTAATAAAACATCTAAAAGCAAAAATACAATCAGGTGTTGGACCCTGGGACAAATTCTTATTAAATGTCCATGGTGTAATTTGTGTCAGTTTAGGGGTACTTGACAAGGAAAACTTTGGGAACCACTGTACAAACTACTACTAGTAAAATATAAACGGAACACGTGTTATACATTAGACAAGTAAAAGCTCAGTTTTAAGTGACCTTTATTTGATTTGGCAACTTGAACGTGGCTCATAACGATTTCAAGAGATCAACATTTGATTCTTTAACTCACACTTTGTAACGTCACTGTTACACATTTCCCCCAAATCAGGGGCAATTCTAGGACCAGACCTTTAGGGGGGCTCAGCCCCTAATGAGAATGTGACACGGATACAGTGCCTTGCCTTTAGTTGCTTACGTTTCAATTTGGGTTCTACTCTGCGCCATGACATGACTGACTTCTTCTCCGGGGACTACCGACATTAAACTTCACATCCGTCTCCTGCTCTCCCTCTGACAGATTACAGAGACTCAGCCAAAGCTGAAAGTCTGGCACAACCTCCTCCCATAGTCCCAAACTGCATTTCTGTTAACCCTTTCCTTGACGGGGTTACAGGTGGATAGCATCGGCAAAAGACACAGGATATTAAACCTGTTTCAAGCCCTTTGAACCTGTAATTGTTTATCCTCTGTCACTAGCAGACATGTTCGCAAGCTCTAACTTAAGACACAAAAATTGATAAAAAAAAGTTTTTTTTTAGTATTATCATTTTTAGGGGGGCTGAGATGAAATTTAGGGGGGCTTGAGCCCCCCTAAAAAGGGTCTAAAATCGCCCATGCCCCAAATATGAAAAGTATTAGCGTGGCAGGTAGAAAGACGCAGCGTAGATAGACGCAGCGTAGATAGAAAAGCAGCCACAAGGACATTCCAAGACGAGTGGGTTACATGCACAGTTCTCATACCACTATGGCTGCGAGCGAGCGTGACATTTTAAGGCAAGTTAACGTCAACTAAGTGGAAGCTCTGACGTGACTGTATTGCGCTGTGAAGTGTGTCAATGCGAGACTTTACCTGACTTGACAGGGCACGGTATTTTGCCGGGTATTCAGACAGGCGCTCCTCTGCAGCCACAGTGTCCGCTGTTTACACACCGCAGTCCAGCTAAACCCGCTTCGTCCTGCCGTACTCTGGAGCCCACCGCAGGCAGTGGCCGTACTCTGGAGCCCACCGCAGGCAGTGGCCGTCTTCCGGCTGTACAGCCCTAACATGAAGCGACCAAACTTATTCGCGTACATGCTGTCAAAACAGTTGTGCAGCTAACTACTGCATCTCAACCCGTCGCTGGTTCACTGCCATGAATGTGTTGACTGCACTTGAAATAGCGCACCTGTCTTTTCTGCTCGGGGAGAAACATCGCACACTTTAGTTCCTATTGTCCCGACACTTATTGCAAAGTACCAACGGCAAAACAAGTAGCCAACAGTTGGGAGGAAATGTTGTATATAGCATTTTATTGTGTAATGAATGCCTGATGACTACATTAACATTGACAATGTTAGGGTTCTGTTATGTGACATAACTCATAATAATTACTGCTTAACTAGCTACAGGCTTTATGTAAGTTTCAGAAGTAACGTTATCCATGCTGTATGGTGAACTATGCCATCCAAGGTTCAAGTTGTCATCCGTTGATAGTTCGTCGTAATGGCATCTTACTTTCTAAAAATGTACCGTATCTTCTAATGAGAAATTACACTAGCTTAAAGCAGCTTATTTTAGAAGAAACCCCTTCAGCTACACTGATGGGAATGGGATGACATTTTCTGGCCCTTTAAGTGTTTGGATCTCTTAATGTTGACTTACAAATGTAACATTAATCCTCATGATGTGTTAAGAACATTTGAAAGAAAGTTTGCTGTTAAATGTAGCATTATGAGAAAAGAGACAGGGAGGCAAGACAAGGAACAAACAGTTTTATTGGACATTTACAATAATGTTTGGAGAAAAAAAGTTAATCCTGTTACGGTTTAAAATGGTACAACTTGAGTTCTTAGTGTCCACAGAGTCTTATTAAGCTTTGCATAATGATACAAGTGAAAACTCCTACCATTCAAAAAGTCTTGTTCTTCAGTCACACTTTTAAAAATAACAACATATTTACAAAGATGAAAGATGTATGAAGGGGATGGGGGAGGGGGGGTCACCTACACAACTGCCTCTATAATGAGACAAGCCTGCTCAACTCATGGAATTTAAAAAAATGGTAACGTGCACAGATCAGGAGGTTAACTGTGCTCCTCAGCGTCTGCTACGACGGGAGGGGGATGTTGACCTGAAAGAGAGGCGTGGACATGACATTAATACTGCACCAATCACACTCACCCACGCAGACTACAATACACAAACATGCACAAATCCCCCCCCCCCAACCATACATACTGTACTCCCAGAGTACAAAACTGTTCATAATCTCCATAAAAACTAATGTTCTGCAGCCCTCCTCCCTCCCCTTGTGCTACCAAACAGACTCTACTAAGACAACAGCGGGGAATTGTTGAGACTTCATGTGACTTGTTAGAAATTCAGAAATGGCAAATTTGCATTTGATAGATAAGACATGAAGCATTAAAACCCTTTATTGCATCAGACTTGACTTTACACAGTTACGCAGAAGTGACTGCATTTGACAGTACATTTTCATTACATACAGTAAACAATTTGCCTTTTTAAAGCTATTGCAAATACGTTGATTAAAGAAAGGACTCCAGAGAAATCACAATGAGACATACAATGAAAAACATACAGTAGGGAAAAAGGAGAAAAAACGAATACTACCTTGATCGCGACTTAGACTTGTGTTTGCGGCTTGCCTTCTTACCAGACTTGTGAGATTTTTCCGTCGATCTTGAGCGACTACGTTTGGATTTTTTAGATTTCTTTTCCTTGCTAACTTCGGGGCTAGGGGATCTACTCGAGTCCGAATCGGAGCGCTTCTTGCTAGCTTTGGCGGAGCCCTTCTTGCTAGCTTTGCTATCCTGCCGGGAGTGCTTGTCACTCTGGGAGTCCGTGCATGAGTCACTCTCTCTCCTTTTCTTGGATTTGCCATTCTCCTCTGTAACTACAGAGCTTCCTTTCTCTTTCTCCTTCTCTTTGGCCTTTGGCTTTTCCTTCTTTTTATCGGACTCTTTCTCCCTATCCTTATCCTTCTTTTTCTTGTCTTTCTCATGGCTATGACTCCTTTCCCTCCTCCTCTCTCTGTCTTTGCTGGAGGCCTTCGGCTTGTTTTTGCTGCTACGACTATGACTGCCGTCTCTGCCATCCCGGCTCCTTTTCCTCTCCTTATCCCTCTCCCTCTCCCTCTCTCTCTCTGCTGCGACTGCGGCTGTCTCTGGCCCTGGCTCTGGCCCGGTCTCGCTCCCTGGATCTGGATCTACTCCTGCGGCTCCTGCGCTCCCTGGAATCACTGCGATCTTTCCTGTGGCGGCCTGACCTCTCAGCGCTGCTGCGCCTCCTGTCCCTGCCCTTCTCACTGCGATGCCTGTGGGAGCTGTGGCTGCGGCTGCGCCTGCGGGCCTTGTGGGAGGACGAGCGGCTGCGCCTCCTCTTTCTCCGTGGGGAGGAGGATCGCGATGAACTGCGGGATGATGCAGAGGAGGAAGACGAGGAGGAGGAGGAAGAACGACGGCTGCTGTGGCTGGAGGTGGAGCGGGAGCTGCTGCTGTGCCCGTTGGCCGGGGAATGGCTGCCGCCTCGCCCGGATCGCTCCTTCCCTCTGCCCGAGTGCTTGCTCTCGCTACCCTCCTTCTCACTACGGGACCTACGCCTCTCTACCAAGGGCTCCGCCTCCCTCTCATTTACTTCCTGTTTGTGTGGATTCTCTGGCTGGCCCTCATCATAATCCCCCTTTTCTCTGATCAATCTCTCCTTCACCATCTCTTCTGTAGAAACAAACAACAAAAAGACTCGTTGAAAAATACACAAGGACCAACGTGACATCATGACGTCACACGTAAACATACACGCCACTTTCTAAAGCCAAGTGGCGTGTTATGTGTACGCATTTTAAGCTATCCACGTGTATGTCTACGACGCCGTATCCAGCGGACTGGTTTCAGACTGATCTCAATAAGTGGCGTATGTATGACACGCCAATTCGTATGCCATTTTGGCGTGTTATCAAGACGCATAATCGCTTTTCGGACGGTTGGGTTTAGGAAAACAATAACAGGGTTGGGTTTAGTAAAAGAAGAACTGGACGCTTGGGTTTAGGAAACGTGACACGATCCCCGGTCTCCTGGGTGAAATTCCTGTGTGTTTTGACCCATCCTCCACCCCGAAAAACCTCCCTACGCAGATTTTCAGGCTTTCATACTACTCGCTACGGCGTACATTGACACGCAATCGCAAGGTAATGCAAGTCAATGGAGGCCAAACGGCGTTGCTAAACACGCTAAAAAAGCGAGTATGCGTCTTGATTAGGGCTGAACGATTTTTGAAAATAATCTAATTGCAATTTTTTTCAAAAATATTGCGATTGCGATTCAACATGCGATTATTTTTTAAGCTCTTTGTCTTCTGTATTATTCAACAAAGACGAGCAATAAATCATTGTATAGTATGAACAACACAAGATTAGATAGATTAAACTAACTGTTCTTTCCTGGAGGCATCCAGGATGACATCTTTTATTTAACTACTTCAGTCCCAGTAGTATACTGAGCACTGACCGCCTGGTGGAAACATTCATATGAAAGTCAGAAACATATCACACAAACTAAAGGGCAGATTGCAGAAATATAAAAACAAATACGTGGCTTTACCACACTTAGTAGTATTTACATTTAATTATCATTTACTGTAATAAACATATGTAAACATGTGGATTGCACTTTTTAGACAATGTCTTTGAACTTTAGACAGTTAAATAAGTAAAAATATAGTATATACAATATATACAACAGTGTATTTTTTTTACAGCGCACACAGAGGAGCTGCCTCCAGCCCCTCCCTCCCCTCATGAAGTTGCGTGCCGCGTGCATGACAGCGTCAACATTGCACTCAGAGACAGAGAGGCTATCGTTACGTTAGCAGTAGCATGCTGCTGCAGGTCTTGCCGTGAGATTAACTGTACTAATAAAACCGTTGAAACAACGCAGCCACGCTGCTGTGAAAGCTCCCCGAACGTCATTTATCAGAGTCTGGTTGTTAGCCCTCTCCTCCACTCCATAGATTTATAACGGAGCTAGCTAACTGGAGCTAACCGTTAATCAGAGCTAATCGTTGCTAACCGAGCCTTCAGTTCTGCGTGCCTGTATCCATTAACTGCATGCATGGACTCCAGCCTGAATAAAGCCCTTCATTTTATTAAAATGGCTGTAAAAGTTTTAAACTACAACTCAGGGTTGTTTGAATGACAGAAATCTGCTCAAGGTACGGCGTAGCGTTAGCTTGCTAAGTTGATGCTTTCTCTGCGGGTGCAGACTGATTTGCTCTTGCGAGTCACGTGACCAAATCGCAGCCTTTGCGATCAGGAAATTGCGTCTTAACATATCGCGATATTATCGCAAATGCAATTAATCGTTCAGCCCTAGTCTTGATAACACGCCAAAATGGCATACGAATTAGCCCGAAAACAAACAAACAAACTATGAAGTAGTTTATTTATGTTCTTTTTTCATTATGACTGACTGTCAAACTAGATAATAAAAGAAAAGGTCTATGGCATTCATTCTCTGCATGCGTTTGTTCATGTTTTACAAAGAGTTTAACCTGAGCCAGGCCATACAGCAACGATAGCAATAATATCACATCCATACAGGGATAGTAATATACATCTGTTAAAAAGAAAAAACATTTGATGTATGTATGTATTAAAACGCACTGGTATCAGATCGGTACTCTAGCCTAGGTATCAAACTCGGTATGGACTGTAGTTGAAATGACTTCCCAACGTTCTGTAATCTTGAGTGACGTTCAAGAGGAGCTCAAGTCAGCACTAACTTCGATCATTTAACTCCTGGTCACTGTGAGCATTTTGCACGGATTTAAATATATATTCCAGACAAGTATCACCATCTTCCTTTGTTGTTGGATTACTACTCCAACGTTAACGGAAACAGAAAAAGCCAATTAATATGCAAACGTAAAAGTTGTAAAATATGCAAAAAGTTGGGGGAAAAGTTCTTCCGTCATGTTTATTTTGGTTCAGTGTTGTATCACGCCGTTCAACCATTTTGAGGCATTAGAGTCAAGCGATGTTAGGGCTGCACGATTATGGCCAAAATGATAATGGCGATTATTTTTGATCAATATTGAGATCACGATTAATTATCACGATTATTTGTTGATTTTAACCTAAGGAAATTGTATTGTCACACAGGCTAATTGTAACTGCTTTCACATCCATATTGTGCTACATTCCTCCTTTGTTGAAGGATACTATGAAGGAGTATGCCATTTCAGCTGTTGTGCGACCGCGTTCCACACATGCGCGTTTGCCGTGAAAAGATACAGGCAACGCGATTTTCTGTTCACGTTAACGCCGCATGTGGCCGGTATCTACTGGACAAAATAGCAACGCGGATTACGGTGCCACTTAAAACGTCTGCGTCTGTCTGATGCTCCAAAACGGACGTTAGAGGCAACAGAAACATCGCTGCATGTCACGCCATTAAACACTAATAACACGTTACACAGCAGCTAACGTTAGCCTACCGTTAGACTAAATGCTAAAATGCTGACAGCTAAACGGTGTAGTGTGACTGTATTTCACTGTAGAGGATTCCAACAGCGGGACGTACAACAGTCTGCCGCTAAAGCTATGAGCTAAAAGACTCAAACAAGCATTGGTCACTGCTGTTGTCTGAAAAACAACACAGACGGGACAAAATGTTGCGTTTACCGGTAAACCTCGGGACGACTGCTATCTGTTGTGGAACGTTCCTCACGTTACTCTGTCCTCTGTGACTGTCTACATCTAAACTAAGCTGCGCGGTGCAGGGAACCACTCCGATTGGCTCATGGAGGCACGTGATCAGAGAGTGGTTTACGGAGCTTTGGGGGAAAAAAACGTCGATACAGAGCGTTCTATGAACGGAATGACGCATTTTAAATATCGCTCGATCACGTGAATTTGATCGTGGGAAGCCAAAATCGTGATCGTGATTCAAATTCGATTAATTGCGCAGCCCTATGCGACGTAGCGTTGCTCCTTGTCCAACCTTGCAAAGACACAAACATCGCGTCTTACCACGTGCAAGCAGAGCCTCCTGTGCTTGTTTGTCTTGCAGCTGCTGCGTCTCCCGCTCTTTGCGGCGGAAGGCGTCCTGCTTCTCTCGGATGCGGTGGCGCAACTCCTCGTCGTCGGTGTCGGAGGATTCAGACCCTCGCACGCTGCGCTCATCCTCGTCCTCGCTCTCATCCGAACCATAGTCACCAAGCCCACCTGCCACAACAGAACCCCCGCGTTGTTGAGTGTTGGTAAGGACGAGGAGATATAGTCTCACAGTCAGGCTGCACTTTTGAAAGCCCCCAATCCCAACCCAAAGTCCCAGCGAAAGGCACTTAATCCTGTACAACTTTATATTTCACACCGATAACCCCTTTAAAGACAAACTAATACATATAATCCCTCAAAGAAAAACTAGACACACTTTTGTATTCAAGAGCATGCTTCTATCATCAAAAGTGCAAAACTAAACCCAAATCCATCATTGCGATTCCCCTAAAACTGGAACGTGTATTCGGGTGTATAGGCTTGTACTAACAGCTTTTCCCATGTTCCTACTAACACCCTGCCATTAATTTAAAAAAAAAAAGTAATTTCCTTCCCTCCCCCCCAGTGACAGAAAAAGGGATACTCACTGAGACCAGTCAGAGAAGCCAGTGCACTTGACTGTGCCAGCTGTTTTGCAGGAGCTTTGATTCACATCAACAACAGGAACAACATGTTAAAACACATTTTCTCAAAGGCAAGAGAGTCGCTAGAGAAGGGGGGTGTCACAGGTAAAGCACTATTCACAAGAGCTGCCATTGGTAACAAGAGAAAAGAAATAACAAAACAAAAAAAAAAATGGAGAAAAGAGAGAGGGTTAAACAAAATTCTGCCACACAATCCAAGTCAAACAGTCGGACGGGAGGGAAAGAACCAATCTGTACTAATGCACGTCACTTCAATGGAGGAAGTCACTTGTTATCTACAGGTGGAAGCTGGTCAGATTCAATGCTGAGACTTGATTCACTCGTATCGTACAGTCTTTCAGCAGGACCTTCAATGCCATGTACCAGAAGACCACGTTTTCAAATACTGTTTGTGAAAAGCACTGCTCTGCTCTCTCTCTCCTCCTGATGCATTAGCAGAGAATGGTTGAATATATGCATATCAGATATACTCCCATGTTTGCCGCTCAATCACCCTAGCTTACAGGGCATAATTGAGTTTCATTTAAAGAGATTATTATGCACACATAAAGAGATTCTCTTCAGATTTAAACACAATGTCTTGGGGACAAGCATAGATGATGTATGAACTGGAAAAGACAAGAGCAGACCTCGAGTGGCTCTCCGGTGTGTCTCTTTGGCCACATGCAGGATCTCTTCATTGGTGACCTCGAGAAGGATCTCTGTCAGTAGGGTTTTTGTGATGATCATCTAAAGATGGGGGGACACACACACACATATGAATTCCATTATTTTCAATAAACCATCTCCGTCTCCATGCAGAACAGATCTGAATGGTCAAACTGACCAGCTGGAACTCCTTTTCCTCCTCCGTCATTTCAGGTTCACTGTCCTCTGCAGGAGGCGATGGGCTCCGACCTGAAAATTCTTTCTTGATGGAGGCCTTTTCTTCGTTGTCGTCATTCTCCTCATCGTCACTGTCCTGATGCATACAGAAGCATATTTATGTTTATTCAACAAGCGGGCATCATTTGTGAAGGCAATCGCTGCTACAGTCCTGATTATAGTACCAGAGAAAACGGTTCATGCCCCTGGATGTCCTTTCCACAAACACACACACACACAAACTGTTTTTCAAAAAGGTAACAATTACTGTCAAGAACAAAAACTGAGTTGCTTACAAATTTACTCTTGCGGGGCATACGTGGCCCATCACCTCCCTCGTCGGCCTCGTGCGCTTTGCCGTCGTCTTTGGCCATTTTTGCACGCTCCTTCTCCATTCGTTCTCGCTCCAGCTTCTTCTGCTTCTCTCGGTCCATCTTTTCGAGCCCCTCCCGGATCCACGCAGGTAGCGTGCGCCTTTTTACGGCATCTGAAGGTGAAATACCAGGTCAAAGTGAGTTATCAAAGTACTGCCGTGTTGTTAAGACTGCACGAACCGCTTTTGTAATCTACTATGAGAATATCTGCCAATGTATTTTCTGCTGAGTGACTAACTGCTCTAATGCTATAACAGTACTATCATCTGAAAGATAAAAGGCTGTTGCAATGTTACTGTCGGTTACAACTTTCACATACGGTAGTGCAAACAGGTAAGGGATGACAACTAATACATAATGTCATTATTATTAATTGTCATAAGATTAGGAGCATTATTTTATGTTGCACAAAAGATAAAGAGAAGTCACCCGTTCATGGTGAACAAACACACTCACCTAGCAGGGCTGGGGCCTCCTGTTTGACAGGGAGCTGGATAGGGGATCTGGGCCGCTCTCTGAAGCCGGGTGGTCTGGTATCTCGTCTGCTCTGAGGAGGACCCTGCCAGTATGGGGAGTGGAAGCTTGCGGGTGTGGGGGCAAAGGATGAGGCGGCTCCATGCTGTGGAGAGACAGCACAAACTGAAAATTAAAAAGGGAGTTCAGAGTACAGAAGGTCCTCTGTTAGCTGTGTGCGGGGTTGTTGTTGTTGTTGTCTTTCCCCGGATTAAGTTAGCTGACATTCATCCATCACTCCTGACTGGGCTAGAATGTCTGTTTGGTATGTTTGTTTTTAGAAAGAAAGGGAAAAAAAATGCTAATAAATAATAAACAAACCATGCTGGATCCTCAAAAAGCCAACACTTTCCTCTGCACCTCATCAAGAAAGCAATGACTGATAGCTCTAGATGCTGGGACCCGGCACAGTTTCTATGGACTGTTCCTTCTTGTGTTACTTGGTTGTCACACTAAAACCCCAAACGCTTCAACAGTTTCTACTGTAGCATCTGCATACCTGATAATCAAACTGGTTCATGGCCATGGGGGCCATGGCGTAGCTGTCGGGCTGTGCCCCATACCCATGGCTGTTCTGGGGGTAAACCCCGTGGTGGGCTTCAGAGTTGAACTCCACGCTGTCCTGGCTGTTGCTGTCCTCGCTGGGGTTCACCACATCCATCGGTCCGGACCCTGGGGGGATCCAGGGCTGGTCAGGGGGTGGAGGAGGAGGAGGGGGTGGAGGAGGAGGGGGCTGGCCATGCATTCCCCATTCTGTTAATGACAACATCATTGATAAACCAAAGATGAAGCAATCTGTACACCTTATGTTTTTTTTTTTCTTCTCAAGAGGGATTTGGTTGGTATCCAGTATGGCTGAACGATTTGAGGAAAATATGCTAGAACGGTATTACTTGCGATAAATAAACCGATTTTAAAAGTGTACTCAATACTTTCAGTATTCTGAAACAAAATTGCTTGTTGAATTTAAAACAAATGAAAGAAAATCGTTTCCAACATTGTATTGAACAAGTTGGATATGAAAAGCACCACTAAAAAAAGAATAATAGTTACATTTTAAAGTTTTCTACTGGTTTCTTTCTTTCTTTCAATTAGCACAAAGAATCTCTGAGTGTCTGTCGCGTTATGTTGCAGCCTTTCGCGAGGCGTTTATGACGCCAGTTGATATTGACGATAAAAAAAAACCGATATATTGTGCAGCCCTAGTATCCATCAGTTGTGCACAAATACACATGGGAGATCACATATCATGTCATAAATCACAGTCATTCTCTTCAGTCTAATAAATTATAGTAAGTCTGTAGTGAACCGTTTTCAGTACCAGAAAAACCAAAGAGAACAGCGGAGAAAAACAACAATAAAACAGAGAAACTTGCTAAGATTCAAAGGGTTAAAATTGTACCTGGCTGCCACATTCTGCCGAATGCTGGGTCACCCTGGAAGGCGCCGTGGTTGCCCTGTCCAACCGGCTCAAGGCCTGGGATGCCCTGGCCATTAGGCTGAATGGTCTGCTGCTCTGTTCCTGTCGACTCCTTCTGGGCTATCCATGCTTGTGCCAGAGCAGCCCAGTCTACTTGACCTGCACACACCCAGAAAATACACCCAAAGAGAAGCTCTTACAGATACTAGTGAAACTAGTGAATCAAGGCTGCTTGAGCAGTGGGAAGATGTGGGAAGATGCCCTGCAGAGGCACATTTCATTTTACGAAAAAATGCGTTCATGGTGCATGTGAATCACTCACTAACCTGGATCTTGCTGGTGCTGGAAGGACTGCATCCACTGCTGCTGGCTCAGAGGCCACTGCGGCCAGGGCTGTCCTCCCTGGTCCCACATCACTCTCCTCTGGATTCACACCTGGAATATCCAGGCCGGCAAGATTTAGATTTGCACCATCAGCATCTCTTTTGCTGACACGGAGAGAGCTTCTGCAGTGTATGCGCTATAACATTACACCCGAGTCTCCTCTAACGTTAATGGCCAGAAATGATCGAGCTTTAGCTTCGATTTAAGTGCTAACGTTACGTTACATCTAACGTTAGCTGACCCGGCTAGCTGTATTTAGAGACTCCCGTTAGCTGGAAACTATTTCCCCCAGCTAGCTAATGGTGGAAACAAACGCTATGTAGTATACGGGAACTTACTATGTCATTACTGACGCATGATGCTGAAATAGATTTGGGGCCGGTGAAATCCCAGCATCTAAAGCTAAAGCTGCCTGTGGTCATGCCATTGTGAGCTAACGTTAAGGGAGCCCACTCAAGCTAACGTGAGCTAAGCTAAAAAATAAATTAAAAGCTAAAAGATCGTAGCACCATGTTCTAACCGGGTGAACAAATATGCCTTTACATTTAAATTAAATTCCACGCTGGCGGGAACGTATGAAGGAAATATCAGCGTCGTGCTTTGAGTAACATAATGCCCACCTTTTCCAGACAGTTTCTCTTCAGTGCTGCGGTTCCAAATCAAAATGGCTGCACCAACTACTCGGAGAGGAAGTGTGAAACGAGGCGCTGCTGCTGCTGCCTTCAGAGGCGGTCGGTAATATCACAACTCAGGCGTTTATTTGGTTATTATTTTGTGACGCTGCCTGCCTCTTGAAGCAGATTGGGGGTGTATAGTTGCACGTTCCTAAAATGGAAAGGGGAAGAGGATCTAGTATCTAGCTCAGGGGTGTCAAGCTCAATGTCACTAAGGGCCACACTGGAAAAAGAGAATCACATCAAGGGCCAGACCTGTATAGTGTATTGACATGCTTTTATTTCATCGAAAAAGTCAAATATCTTTGACTCAATTATTGCATGTCTCATATAGTCTTCTCACTTACAGTTTGGTCGACATAAAGCCCTAAAGAAGTGAGCAAAAAAAGTTCCAAAGCCATCCTAGAATTTAGCAAATCAAGCAAAACAATGATTACATTTTCTAAGTAGGCAACCACACAGCTGACTCACAACAAGCTCTTTCACAGCCTGAATATGAAAACTCTCAGCTTCTGGGGGAACTTCTGAGTCTCAAAGTCAGCAAATTTGCCAAATTCTGCTTTGAGTGTCGCGTAATTGCAAGTTGAAAAACAGTTTCCCATGTTTTTGGTTTGGCACGCAATTATAGGTGGGCCAAAATATATTGTGAACCTAGATTGATATGCGGGCCGGATCAGAATGTGCGAGGGGCCGGATTTGGCCCGCGGGCCTTGAGTTTGACACATGTGATCTAGCTAGTCTCTGATTCTGTATGTGGGTGTCTTTGAGTCTAAAACACGTAGACTACCGATGTGTTCATTTTTGGGACTGGGAACATTTTGTTTCTCCTATTAAGCCACTCAGTTTTTGGTCATACGTGGATCTCTACACTGTTGAAATGTCACTTGTAGCATGTTGGCAAAGTTAATCCTCGATGTTTTAGGGGTTAGAGCAAAACAAATTCCGTTATTAAACCTACAGTATACTGTATAGTCAGCGCATTAATCAATCAATCAATCAATCAATCAATCAATCAGTAGGCCTATGTTTAATGTGAAGTGTAACGTTACACTTGTTGCAAGGGATTTGCCTTGGTGTATTTGGCGCATACTATAAACACAACAAAAAGAGAATAAACAATAAAGCAAAGCCTACTGCTAACAGTCAAGCCTACATGTAGACATATACAACATAAAGAATAGACACAATAAAAAGTAGGATATGTAAAAAGACACTCGGACATAATCAATTTGCATAGCTTTCCCCCTAAAACGTGTCAGCCGGTGTCATCATTGGATTTAGTGCATTCGCCTATTATTGTATGTCTTGTTTGAGGGGAATTATGTAGCCAACACACACCTGTGGGCAGTATCTTAACCAACTAGTTTTACTTTTCGCTATCGCTTCTTCGTTCTGAAGTCTAGGAGCTTACGAGCGGCACGTAAAGGCAGCATAGATCCATTCAGATGCTAATGAGGTTGATGATAATGAGCACAATACTGAACAATTTAAAACGTATATGACAGGCACTCAGGTGATCGATGTAATTATCTATCATCTTATGATGTGGTCGATAACAGTTGCATGCCTGGGTAGCTCACCTGCTAGAACGGGCGCCCATGTGCAGCGGCTCAGGGTTCGAGTCCGACTTGCGGCCATTTGCTGCATGTCTTCCCCCTCTCTATTCCCCCTTTCCTGTCAAAGGCTAAAATTCCCAAAAAATTATCTTAAAAAAACCCAAACAAAATAAGTTGCATTCCTGTATGCTTATACCTCCTTAATATGATCAATTAAAACTAAACTGTAGATTTGGGCCTTTTTACAAACACACAGACCCACATGAGCATTCAGCCAGCATTCTTGTCCATTACCATTAGAGCTCAGAGTTATACTTTTTAAGTGATTTACGATGTAAAAATGGTAGGCCGATATTGTCAAAACTGTTGTGATAAAAAAACAAAAAAAACAGATTTTGTGATTAGTTTCATCACACTGACATATGTCAAGTAGTATATGTATTACCACTGAGGTTACTACTAAGCTAAAGAGCACCTTTGTCAAAGTTCTACAAGTTTTAGAGGAAGCGAAACATTTGCACCAGGTTCACATTTATTAGTCATCTGATTACTGACAAATATAATAAACTATTTTAGTATTGGTCTCTTGCAACAGTACTTTGCAGTAGGTTGCAGTGCCAAACAGCATACAGCATTTGGACTCTTAAATGTGTATTGTAATCCCATCTTGTCTACAACATGATTAAAAAAAAAAAGCTTAATAATGTCATATTACATTTTTGGTAACAGTAAAACAAAGAGTTAATTCTAGAATGAAGGAAGTATCTTGTTTAAAGATATGTATACAAATAAAGCAATGTGTAGTGGATTGACGGTGAGGATTCCTGATCTTAAAAACAGAAGTTGAGAAGAATGATTTTAATGCACACAGTAGATGATTCATAATGCCCTTTTCTGAAGACAAAAAACAGGGACAAGTTTAGTGGGTTGAGTACTTCCCCATACAGAGTTACAGTGGTGTATGTAAAGCCCACCACACCAACCCGATAATCGGCCGTCGGACAGTTTGGCGAGGTCGGTGAGTCTGTTCGGTGTGTTCCGTGCCGTCGTCCTTCATTTTGGCCGATTTGACGTGTATAATCGGCAGGGCGGACACTGCCGGCAGTCGGACTCAAATGACCCATCTGATTGGTGGAGAGCTATCCCGGAAACGGGGAGCGGGATGAGCGTGACTAGAGTCTCTCAAAATCGGAGGAAAATCTTTTAAACTGACCTTTGTCGATCTGAAATGAAGACAGATTCAGTAACTGCACGGCCTATTTCTCGCTTAAAATGTTTTCAGAAACGCGTTTCGGTGAACTATTTTAGTACAATATGAGATCGTATTCTGAACAAGCCGCCACTACTATCGGCTGGAGAAGCCAGACCAACGTGACGCGTTCGTCATTTTTCTGGTTTTAATTTTTTGTATTACGTCTCGCGCACATGCAGAACGTACGCTCAAGTCGGCGTCGCTTCGGTGTGTTCCGAGGCACTTTTTGGACCTCGGGGAGCCGACTGATCAGTCCGACTGCCTTTTCTGCCGACGGGTTGGTGTGTCAGGGGGCTTAAGGATAAACCGTAGAATAATATAAAAGCATGGCAACCTCCGTGTTTATCGAACATGGATTGGAATTTTCCCAAGATCTCAAAACTTTTTGCAATTTTAGTTTGAAGCCTGAAGGCTGCTTAACTCACCAGAGGCCATCCCTCCTCAGTTTCAGTGAGTAACATTTGACACATTTATTCTCAGTACCATTGTTGTGTTAAAAGTCCCTAAAGAGAGTCCACCTGACCTAGTTTGATTGTCTCTAATGCACACAATTTATGTTCACGTTTGAATCATTATTGAAATTTTGTTATCTCGTTGCAGAGAAAAAAAAACACAACACACACACACACATTGAATCTGCCAATCTGCTGACAACGTCTCCTTCCATGCTAATATAACATCAGTTAAAGGTGCTGTAGGTAGGACTGTGAAGATCCAGGACTTAGCCAAAAAAGAACATCGACAACTTCTCAGTCCCTCCCCCCTTTCTGCTAAAACCCAAAACGGTCTCCTAAGCCCCTCCCCCCACAAGGGAGAATGAATGAGTGTGCATGAGCAGTGATTGACACGCAGTTAGACACCCCCCCTGGCCCTGATTGGTGCATCTGAACAGGGAACTGTGGATTTTTGCAAATCTCACTACAGGCTGTAGGTGGTGTTAGAGGAGCTGGATTTCTTTTAAATGACCTGCTTCATGTAGTTCTACTGGAACATAGAAAGTTAGTTTTATAAGGCTTACCTACTGCACCTTTGAGTCAACTCTCCGGTGTTTCCTTCACATTGGGATGTCTCTGTGCTGTTGTGTAATGAAGTGTTTTTAAAACAAACTGAGTGACCGTTGCCTACAAACATCCCTAGATCATCAGCCAGGCTCAGAAGTACGCCATCCACAACGGCTTGAACAGAAGTCTGGATGAAGCAGAGGAACTGCTGTGATGAGTTCACGCGCTGACTGTCCTCCTTTCGCTTTATTTTAGATGTTAAAGAAGTCCGATGAGTGGATTCAGCTGCTTCTTCAGTTGGCAGCAAAAACATCCACTGCTGCTTCCTGCCTGAAGACGACACCGAGGGAATGACATTCAAAATGAGTTATAAAGTGTGGCTGTAGCTCAGTATAGGGACTTGGCTTGGGAACAAGTTCCCCGGTTCAAGTCCCTGTGCAGACCAAGTACGGAGTGGGTACTGGTGGCTGGAGAGATGCCAGTTCCCCTTCTTGGCACTGCCGAGTTGAGCAAAGCACCGAACCCCTTACTGCTCTACTCCCTCCATTAGTGCATGTATATAGGATCTGGGCGTGTCTGTGTATTTCAGGCACTGAGTGAAAAAGTGTAACTTCCCCTGCAGGATTAATAAAGTGTCTTAATCTTGTCAGTTGAATTTTTGACATTACACCATGATACAGGAGTTCTGTGCATACTGTATATTTTACATATAATACTGCCTGTTTCAACAATGCAGTTTTTGGTAATCCAGCCATTTAACCTGATGGTATTTCTAAAAACATGTCTATATCAGCAGAGGGCAGCATACGCTAAGCATGCGTTGGCTGCCTGGATAAATTTCAATAGCAACGATTAGCACAGCAAAAAAAAAAGCCAACAATGAAATACAAATGCAGTACTGTGTCCGGTTGCTCTGTAGCTCTTACTGGGTGTCACCAGTTTCCTAAAACATGTCTGAAATCTATTTAACACATCCTGGTTTAGGAAAGAAAGGGTTATGTGCAGGTGTTGTTCAGTGCTATGTTGGTGTTAATAATAGTGATGTACAGTATATGCACTGTGAGGAGCAAAGCCTGAGGCGTGTTTTCATGAGAAATGTGTTGACTGGGTTATGGATTAACGCAGGATACGTGTGGTGTGGTATCAACCTAGGTGACACTGACAGTGACAATGGCGTGCATGGTGAGAACAGTAACATGTAACCTCCACTGCTGGTAGATAGGAAGACAGTAATAAGCATTCCAGCGTTAGTTTCTTACATCTGCCTCACACAGGGGGAGGGTGTCTTTCATTAAGTGAGATTAAATCACATCAAATGCTTCAGCAGCATGTCCCCAAGCCAAAAGCCCCCCACCCTTCCCGCTTTAAAAATAGACAAATGTATTTCAGAAAAGATTTGCTCTTTTTGTTGGTGGCGGCTTGACAACCTGTTTTAATGTTCCAGCAGCATGACTCGGATGTCACAGCGTGTGGGAACAAGAGGACGTGCAAAGCGATGTTTTTGGACGTTGCCCTTTTCCTGATTCCACACCCACCTCCTCTTCACCAGCTCGCGACATGTTCTGAAGCAGTGCTGCTTTGCTCCCGTCAGGGCCGATCACCGGTGAAGATGGGTTGAGTGTGGCACCACTGGATCCACAGCGACAGCCCACAGCGATGCTGGACAACATCTCGCTGAGAGTAAAAACAGAATGACATCAAGTCCAAAGCAGAAACAGTATAAAAAAAATAAATAAAAACTTCCCCCTGGTGCTGTTGCACAAGGCTAACGCATTGAGAGAAAGATGAGCCTTGTAGGATATTCAGTTCATAAATTAGTTTTATTTTGATACAGTTTGTGGGTATACTCATTTCAATGGTTTCTTTTTTTTAATTTTTTTTTATAAATGAAATTAAATGATTTTCTGGAAACAAAAAGCCGCCTAGAGGAAAAACCCTGCACGCCTTAAGCACCATGATTTTGTGTTGTTTCTAGTATGTACAATTACATATACTCATTATTTTTTTCTTACAGTAACTTCTACTGTACATAAATACTGTTTGTCACAAATATCCCTCTTTGCATTTGACTATGCATATGTTTTTCATTTCACCATGCACAGGTTTCCTAAACCTGAAGCACAGGCACTGAATTTGTCCTCGTTTCAAAATAAAAAATAATCAAGCTCTAGATTCTGATGCACGTGTTCAACCCTTTCCCTTCTACTGTTGTGGCAAATGTCAACAACCAAGAAAAATGTTTTCATTTAAAATATTTTCATAGAAAAAGATGAACAGCTCATTTGACAGACATTTCAATAATAGGCAATACATTCATTGGAACATTAACCCATGCACATTACAGCAAAGACGTTTTTTTTTTCCTTCTAGTCAGGCTTAAAGCCTTGAGTTTGCTTCTTTTTTATAGTACCGTTTTGCGCAACCTTATTGATCGTATAAGGGATATTCACAGCGCTGACGTTTTGTTGAACATCTTAATGGGTTTGTGAGTGCGCCTACACAGTTGCAGTAGAGCTGAAATACAACAAAGGCAGACATGGTGCTTTGTTGGTTTGATAAACAGAGTAGGTTTGTTTGTGCAACGACACTCGAGAACCATACTGACGGCCTCGAAAGAAGAAATGTTAAAGAAACTGTATGAAGTAAACTCCTCGTGGGTTTGGTTTGGATTTTCTGCTCCGACTTGCAGTTGCAAAACTTGTCTTTGGCAAATGTAATTCACTGATAGTCTTACATTTTAACATTCTGATGTAAAGAAGAAAAAATAATGTGTTCGAAGGAGGCTGTAAAATAACTGTTGTGCTGTTCTTTAAAAGGTGCTATGTGTAACAATTTCAACCACTATGCCAATGTAAACTACTATTAGCTGTGATAGCTTGGTTATTATCAGTAACATAAATAAAGAGGGCAAAGGCTGAGGGAATTACCAGCCACTATTTAACACCACTGGTGCTATATTATTAGTGCTCGAGTTTCTCAAATAAACGCCCGTGTTTCCCATAAACTCTGTCACGATTGATATTGCTACTTGTCCTCATGCATCAATCTCTTTACTGAAAAGAACAAACATCTCTGAATTCATTTTTCTCTTGGCATTTCTTACCATCTATAATCTGCCACTGCCAGAAACAATCAAGCACACATCGGAACAAATCTGAGCCAGTGCCACACAATGAAAAATATTCTGTGTAGAATGCAGACAGAGGAGCCAATCTTCTTCACGAGTGCTTACGTTAATTACACTAACTATAATACTAACTCAATTTATTGTGGCAATGTGAAAATGATACACATAGCACCTTAAATCTACATTCTCCTGTCTCTCACTCACTCATTCACTCACTCATACATGTGTGCATGTGTACATACATGCACACTTGACATCAACTAGTCAGTGCTTAGCGCAGTTTAGCATGCGATAATTCTGCTTACTTCCTGTAGTTACTGTAGAAAAGTCCTTCATGCAGATACCTCAGGCATGTCATCGTGACGGTCGTTAAACTTAAAACAGCTCAGGAACACTATTTTCTCCCGACCTCTTCTTAAAGGGTAGGATTTCTAAAACATGAATTATCAGAAAATAATAACTTTAACATCTGATGTTCATCTTTTATATCTAAGATATTCAGAGGTGCCAATTTTATTTGAGAATGTGGATGCAAATGATAGTTATTCCTCTAGTAAGAAAAGTGAGTGCACAGGGAAGTCTTTCCCTTTTCTTCCCCCCACTTAGTCACAGATAGAGCATGAGGAGTAGTACAGGCATGTATCAAAAACAATACGAAGCAAAACGGAGCTCTAGAGAAAAATACGTCTGCTAGACACGTTACAGCAGTTCCTCGTAGAAGAGCAGGTATGCCTGAGAGTTGAGTACCCTTGACTCTGGTACCATCTGAACAGTGGTATCACTGATGTACACCCATTGGCCCTGGAAGCTGCTGCCGGCATCCCTGGCACCTGAAAACACACACACACAGACACACAGAGAAATAAGCTGCTATGTGGTTTTGTATTTGTCTCGTGGTGGCGACGTCATTAAAGATACATTTAAAAAAAAAGCACTAACTCTTTGGTAGTGGTCTTCTGTTACTTTCTTTAAGTCTGACTAAAGGCCAGTGTGGGTAAATAATCTTGTTCGGTGTACAGATATGTGGAGAAGCGGCCCTTTTACCCTAGACGGGTTGTAACGTTGGTCTATAGAGAAGTATGTTTGTGTGTGTTTCAAAGGTGTCTCTGTATATCTGTCAGTCATGAGGGTCCAGATTTGTCTCTCAACATGTTTGTTATAAAATACAAACAGCCATGTGGGAAGCAACATGTGACTTCCTGTCCATAAACTAGTTTAGCGTTTGTAAAATTCATTTAGATTTCCTAAATAGCTAATAGGCTAATAAGCTTATATAAATGTTCGTCCCTTATCTTGATATTATAATAAAACTATAATGATGCAAATCTGTGCACTTCATTACTAAATTAGGTAAATGCAAACAGAGTGATTTGCCTAAGATAGCACTTTATACATGCTGGTTTGCATAGTACAAAACTATTTATTTGCATATGTTTGGAGTACCATGGTTGCATAGACCCGCGACGAGCTCCTGGAATACCGCCATGGAGTTCCTTCGGCGCATTTACCGAAGGAGATATGGAGACACTATCGCCGCGGCAGGAGAGTGGGTGTGAAGGTCAGAGAAAAATTAGAGAAGGAAAGAACATTTAAACCTTTTCTTTCGATCATTCGAGAAGGTAAAGTCCCTCGCCAACAAGATGGATGAAACAACAAGGACTGTGAAGGTCTGGTCCGAGGACACTGAGGAAACCCTCCAGGAGTGTTTTCATGTCACAGATTGGGAACTGCTCCTGGAGGACTATGGGGATGCTATTGAGGGTCTCTCTCATCGCATAATGGACTCCATTTCTGAGAGGACACCATTGTCCCATCCAAAAAGGTTCAAAGTAGATGAAAACACCACTGTCACTTTACCATGTCATTTTGTCTTCAAATACTTTTGTATAGTTTTTTTTTTTTTATTCTATTCTTATTTTAGATTATGTAACTTTTATTATTTATTTTTGTTACCTTCTATACTTCTGTATTTATTTATTTCCTTGTACTGCTGCAATAACCAAAATTCCCCGCTGGCAATCAATAACGGCTTATCTTATCTTTATTAAACCGAGAATATTGCATTGAGTGAACTAAAAAGAGAAGAAAAAGTGAGGCCTACTGCAAAATTCTGGTCACTTTCGTGAACCGCACTCAAACACACGACACAGAAAAAAGATAAAAAGGTCTTTAAGGAGCTCAAGAGAGCCAAACCCTGACCTGACAGGTTCCTGTGGTGCTGTTCTCTTTTCCTCTGGGGAGCACGCACTTTTACATATGCAGTGTAGTGGCCCCCCCGCATTGAGCCACTATGTTCGACAATCCCATACAGGTTGTAGAGGACACGCTCACCAGCTGCCAGGTTCTAGTAAAAAACGAGAAAAAGGGTTAGCAAAAAGGTAAACAGAGCTAAGAAAAAGGAACTATACAGAGATGGAGGTCTCCAAGAACACTACCACCTAAGGACTTTCATTACAAACTGAACTACTAGAGACCTTAGAAATAGTAAAGTAGTGGTGAATGTAAGAGAGATTAACCTCTTAACAATCCGACATACTGTCAGTAGTTCTCACTGTTGAGAGGCTGTAGCGGGCTCGACTTCAGCTACAGTGAAGATATTGGTATCATATGAAACTAGACGATCTAAGAAACTATACCTACCTACCAACCATAGCTTTGGTAGTGAGGGAATAACTGGCATGGACATTTTCAAAGTAGACCCTTATCCTCTCTAAATAACGCTCCAAAGTAAGGCTCAATTTAGTGAGGGAAAAACTGGCATGGACATTTTCAAAGTAGGCCCTTATCCTCCCATTTCAAGATATCCGAATGAAAATGGGTAGTATGAACACCCACGGGTCTCTCCTTTACCGACATGCATCTTTCTCATGCAATAAAAATGTTTTATTTTCTCCTATATGAAAATGTTATATTTGTATACAGTGGGGCAAAAAAGTATTTAGTCAGCCACCAACTGTGCAAGTTCTCCCACTTAAAAAGATGAGAGAGGCCTGTAATTTTCATCATAGGTACACTTCAACTATGAGAGACTAAATGAGAAAAACAAATCCAGAAAATCACATTGTAGGATTTTTAATGAATTTATTTGCAAATTCCTCGGGAAAATAAGTATTTGGTCACCTACAAACAAGCAAGATTTCTGGCTCTCACAGACCTGTAACTTCTTCTTTAAGAGGCTCCTCTGTCCTCCACTCCTTAACTGTATTAATGGCATGTGTTTGAACTTGTTATCAGTATAAAAGACACCTGTCCACAACCTCAAACAGTCACACTCCAAACTCCACTATGGCCAAGACCAAAGCGCTGTCAAAGGACACCAGAAACAAAATTGTAGACCTGCACCAGGCTGGGAAGACTCTGCAATCTGCAATAGATAAGCAGCTTGGTGTGAAGAAATCAACTGTGGGAGAAATTATAAGAAAATGGAAGACATACAAGACAATAATAAATAATAATCCCTCGATCCGGGGCTCCACGCAAGATCTCACCCCGTGGGGTCAAAATGATCACAAGAACGGTGAGCAAAAATCCCAGAACCACACGGGGGGACCTAGTGAATGACCTGCAGAGAGCTGGGACCAAAGTAACAAAGGCTACCATCAGTAACACAATACGCCGCCAGGGACTCAAATCCTGCAGTGCCAGACGTGTCCCCCTGCTTAAGCCAGTACATGTCCATGCCTGTCTGGAGTTTGCTAGAGAGCATCTGGATGATCCAGAAGAGGATTGGGAGAATGTCATATGGTCAGATGAAACCAAAATAGAACTTTTTGGTAAAAACTCAACTCGTCGTGTTTGGAGGGGAAAGAATGCTGAGTTGCATCCAAAGAACACCATACCTACTGTGAAGCATGGGGGTGGAAACATCATGCTTTGGGGCTGTTTTTCTGCAAAAGGACCAGGACGACTGATCTGTGTAAAGGAAAGAATGAAAGGGGCCATGTATCGTGAGATTTTGAGTGAAAACCTCCTTCCATCAGCAAGGGCATTGAAGATGAAACGTGGCTGGGTCTTTCAGCATGACAATGATCCCAAACACACTGCTCGGGCAACGAAGGAGTGGCTTCATAAGAAGCATTTCAAGGTCCTGGAGCGGCCTAGCCAGTCTCCAGATCTCAACCCCATAGAAAATCTTTGGAGGGAGTTGAAAGTCCGTGTTGCCCAGCGACAGCCCTAAAACATCACTGCTCTAGAGGAGATCTGCATGGAGGAATGGGCCAAAATACCAGCAACAGTGTGTGAAAACCTTGTGAAGACTTACAGAAAACGTTTGACCTCTGTCATTGCCAACAAAGGGTATATAACAAAGTATTGAGATGAACTTTTGTTATTGACCAAATACTTACTTTCCACCATATTTTGCAAATAAATTCATTAAAAATCCTACAATGTGATTTTCTGGATTTTTTTTCTCATTTTGTCTCTGATAGTTGAAGTGTACCTATGATGAAAAATACAGGCCTCTCTCATCTTTTTAATTGGGAGAACTTGCACAATTGGTGGCTGACTAAATACTTTTTTGCCCCACTGTCCCTAAACAGTCTTGGGATTGCATAAATTGGGTATGACTGGAACACTGAGACTTTTTTTCCCTTTATTTCAGAGTGAGAGACAGTGGATAGACAGGAAAGGTAGGCGAGAGATGGGGGATGACACGCAGCAAAGGGCCGCAGGTCGGATTTCAACCTGGGCCACTGCAAAGGCCTCAGCCTACGTGGGGCGCACGCTCTTACTGGGTGAGCTAGAGGTCGCCCCAACACTGAGACTCTTATGGATTCAGTAAGCCCAAATGTATTTATGTGTGATAATGTTAGTCCCCATAGTAGCCATTTTACTGTAGTAAGACCATTTTTTGAAATTTGACCTCACTGTATAAAATGACCTGTGCCTGTATATTGACAATAAGGGGGTTTCTAAAGCATAGATTTTTCTATGGTTTTCCTCAAGGTTGGTCCCTTGGTGTCTTAGTGTGGTGTTTGAGGGATTTCTGACCATTTTTATCAATTCCCCAGTGGTACTTTTTTTTTAATTTAGCAAATATGTGTAACAAATGGTATCAACCCAGAAATTGCTGCAATTTATGAGACATAATTGAGCATAAGAAAGGCCATCATACATTTGCATCATGTTTTAAGCCCCAATACACATTCAATTTATTTTAAATAATTATTTTTTTATTAGAGATTTATAACTAGAACAACTTGACACGCAGTGCTGAGCTGCATCTCAAATAATTCTTTAGGTTTGCAGCTTTTAAATAATACACACCACTTCTATGTGGCATATACTGTTGATTTTTTATCTACCCCTGTCCTCCACCCCCAGCCCTTTATGCTAAGAGGTTAAACATCTTTTATCACAAGTTTGACAAAGTACACTGATCATTTTTCAATTTTGGATTAGAAGTTTAATACCTTGCAGGACGCCGAGCAGAATGGAGCCAGATCCAAGATCAGGGGAAAGTCAACGTGGCGGTTCACTTTTCGTAAGTTCATCCCTGCCTTGAAATACAAAAACAGAACAGCGGCACATTAACGGCCTGTAGACCACAACAAAAGCCCCACAACGTCACCGTTTAGGATATGTAAAAGACACACTACTGCATCAAATACACTATTGAACCATCTGCATGATTAAATGGATGGCAAGAAAAGGCAGCGTGTGGCTTCTCACCTGATGGAAGCGTTTCAGATGCAACGTGATGACAGGAGGCAGCAAGGATATCAGCATTTGCTTCCTAGCACTGGTGTAAATCTTCTCCACCTTCTTGTCTATGCCAATAACCCAAAACACACAGAAATGTCAGGTTTAACAGTTAAAACATCCATACCGTTTTATTTAAACTAAAAAAGTCATGAATCTCTGGAAAAAAGATTTGAGTGATTAAAAAAAACACACTGAAAATAGCAAGTGTTTATAACAGGATTACAGGAACATCTGGAGCCATGGAGAAAATGACAAAAAAGATGATGTTAGCCCTTTATTTTCACACTAGTAAGAATTTGCACTTGCTCTGGCGTGTGCAAACACACCTTGCTACTGATGATCTCAACACGGTCAGTTGAGTTATGGCAGAAATATGAGAAGTAAATTATGCCACAGGAGTGGATTAAGAAATTTCTATGGCTGTTTTGATACTTTTTTCCAGAGCAAAATCTGGAATTGTTGGAATCTATTTCTAAATGACAAGAACTCAAGCTCAATGTAGGAGGAAACTCCAACCTTTTTACAGCCAACGATCAAGCCTACAGGGGATGAGAATTCGATATTCTAAAGATTAATTCTGTATGTGGAGTGTCACTTTAAATAATAATAATAATAATAATGTATACTCTTTATTGATCCCTAATGGGGTAAAGACAATTAAAGGGTTCCTATGGACAACCTTTGATGTAATGATCACATGTACAATATTCTGGCAATAATTCTGAAAATATTTATGTCAATCATTTGCAGGTAGGCAACTTGTAGACTGTTGCTCATTCTCAAAGCTCCTAAAAAGCTCTTTATCGTTTGCAGATGTTTTTTTCTTACCGGCTGAGCTACTCTTGAGCAGCTGTTTATGTCTACGTTCAGTGCAGCTCTCGCACAGTAGCTTGTTGTTGCCCATCAGCAGTTCTACAGAGGTGAACTGGTGGAGGCAGGACTGGATGGAGCACTCCTTGGAAGTGGGTGTGTAACTGTGAGACAGCGCCTGGAAGGCCCCCTGGTGGTGTTGATGGTGGAGGTTATCTCGGGACTGCGTTTCTCCCTGCTCCTCTGGAGAACAGTGTGTCGAAGGAGGGCAGTCCCCAGAAGTAAACCCAAGGTTGACTTTAGACACTGCAGTAACTAGCTGCTCTACGGCGCCACCTTGCCTCTTGGAGGATGATGCAGAGGAGGCGGCGGCAGAGATGGGCGTAGGGGATGGAGTGAGGGTGGACGATGGGGTGGACATGTGCCCGTGGCTGGAGGGGGAGGTGCGTGGGGCCCACTCGCTTTCTGAGGCCTCACTGTCAGCGTCATTACTGCTGTCCTGAGCACCTGAGTCTCTCTCACTGCCGTCTGATAGGCTGCCAGCAGCGGCCATCTTGCAGACAGAGACACCACGGGCTGATCCACCAGCTACCCCCTCCTCCTCTGGCCGCTCCGCGCTGCAGCCTGCTCCCTTCTCCTCCACAGAGCTCGAAGACCTCCTGCTCTGCTGCTTCTGGGGGAAAAGAAGAACGGCTACATCAGCCCCTTTCAGAGATGCAGACTCATGGAAACTTGACATGTTTGTGTCAGGGTTAAAAAGGATCTCGATTCATTTGCTCTGGCCATCTGTCAACATAATTTTTTGCACAACTCAAATATGAATTAAAGCATTGCCAGCACAGGCACGTAAAATATTCTGACGTCCTTACGTATGACATTTTCACAAGAGACTAGGGAGGAATGCTTTAAATGCTGTGACTTGGTTACAGAAATCAGCACATTTGACTCTGAGGAAAGACTTTTGCAAGCTACAACAGATATACTACTTTTGTAAGGATGGCTGGAAACTTAAACTGAAATAAGACACCATATCTCTCTGGCCCAATATACAGTAACACAAAGATATAGCAAGACAGCTTGGTGACTCGTTGCAGTAAACAATATTCCACCCTGTACATCATCTGAAATATCCTGTGTTGTTTAGCCTGATGTGCCAGATGCCAAATATTGTGCAAGCGTTGTGGCTCTATCTGTAAGCAGAGTCAACGTGGAAATAGGGCATAACATGGATGTGAAATACTCTAGAGGGGAAGTACCAAATTTCATAAATATGTTGTGATAATTACACATCAGAAAAACATCAGTTATTAGCTTACCCACCATGAAATTAATATAATGTTGGCCCATGCTTTGCACATTGCAAAGATATGTGTGTATGTGTGTGTATCTATCTACATCAGTTTGCAGACATTGGAGGAAAGAAAAACATGTAGCATGATACAGAAAAACAACAAATGAACAAACCCGGCAGATCATTTCACGAGAAGCATGAATATAAACAATACCTGTCCGCTCAGCTTCTTTGTGTTTCTGTTGACCGAGTGTGCTGCGGAAAGAACCTGCTCATTGTGAGTCACGTGGCTGTCTTGCTCCCGGTTGCCCTTACCCAGCTTACCAGGGTTGGATGGTTTTGATATCTGAGTACAATAAATAAAGCATCATCCAAATAGAACCATAAACAGTATGTGGCAGCACTTGTTCTGCAAAAAACAATTAACGAGCAAAGCCTTGCATATCTTGTAGAGCCCGACCGATAAAGGATTTTTAAGGCCGATATCGATACAAATATTTGGTGATTTAAAAGTCTGATATATATATATATATATATATATATTTAAACATCCAGAAACGCGTAACAAAACAAACAGATTTCCCTAACATTAGTTATTTGTAGTTATTTATGAGTCCTCACTAAAATATGATAATGCAGTTTAAAAATAAACTTGTTTGATTTATTGTCACAACAGAACAGAGGAACATCCAAATATATTAAAGTTCTGATAAATAAAATGTATAAAAATACAAACTTAAAGATATGAAACTTAAAGGGTTAAACATGAGTGTTGCCAACAGGGACGTTGTAGAGTGCCCTCTGGTGGACAGACTATGCAACGCCAACACTCAGAACATGGTTGAAGGGTGTTTCGTCCGTTTTTATTTTATTTTTTAAATATTCATTTATCGGCCATTATAAATGCTGATACCGATAGTTTAGAAAATGCCTAATATTGGCCGTTATCGGTCGGGCTCTAATATCTTGCCATCAGTCAAATAACTTTGACACTTTGTTTTTCTTACTCATTAGGTTAGGTATACTCTATGAGAGTAATACTCATCATTCTTTAATATTATTTGCATTTATTTTCTTATGAACAATTGTAGCAGCTCACCCTCTCCTCTATGATGGGTAAGGATATGTCTATGAAAGCCTCCTTCACTGTGGAGATCTGAAAGAGAAATCACATGTAGGTCAGTGTCGGCAGCATATGCATTCATTACAATAGCCAATCAACTAGTTGTCACCTGGTGCTCTCTACCTTCAAGGATGTTCATTAGTTTTCATAATGGCATTTGCTTTGTTAACAACTCTGAGCTCCCACTTTATTGTACATGCCTGCTGCAGTTTTGCTTTTTCTGTTGACCTCGGAATTCCTCTTATTTATTTTTCAGTACATCCTTTGGTTGTGGGTACTGAAGTCAGAAATGTTCCCTGAATGTAACAGCTAGAAGAGAAACGGCAACTTAATGTTGGTTAGCTTCACTTCAGGTCAGTGACAAATATCTGTCAATTCATGATTTGAGAATGCCAGTGTTGCTGGAAATCGTCTGGCAATCGACTGTGCCTCCTGCAGCAATAGTTTAAAGCAGTAGTGAAATAAAATGAAATATGAAAAAGGTGGGGAAGCTTTCACAACAAAGTATTAAGTAGTAACTGGGTTACACATTTACTGCATTCAAAAGCAACTACTGTCTGAAGATAAGGTTGCCTGAATATAGAGTGACCCTGTGCTTCATCAGTGTTCCATTGAGCTATGCCTGCCTGAACCTGATTGGCTCACACGGTTCACCTACGCACACTTACATGCTCACACTCTTCGCACATAATTGTGTTGGTCAGCTCGCCTACAAAAATGCGGTCAACGAAGTTCATCTTCACACCTTCCTTTCCGTATGCTAGTGGGAAAGATAGACATAGTTTTCAATTGAACAATGTAATTAATAGTCTGTCACTTCACAATCCACTTAACCATTCGGGTCACTATTAGACCTCCAATAAAGGCTGATAACTAGTTATATTAACCTGTCTTGGACTAAAAATGCATATGTAGGCTTACTTTTTGAAATTAAGATGACGTTAACTGTCTAACTTTTTTTTCAGTGTTAACAGTGACGTAAAGGCCAGGTATACAACTGGGTTTTATTGATAATATGAATACAAATGTGACAGTTAAGGTTTATCTAACATAGACTAGCTCTGTCTTCCATCAAACCACCCTTTGCCTGATTAGTAACTGAGCTGTATTTCCATTTACTGCCACAAGATGGGACTATTGATCTTGGCTATGTATCCACTACAGCGAGTATATGAACCTTTGACTTGGCGTTTGGTCTCCTCATCTGCTGTCTTTTCTGTGGGATTGTTGAACGCCTTCAGAATTCCCGCTTTCACCCTCTGGACACAACAAAAACAAAATAATATAAAAATGGTCACTTAAAGTGATATTCCTAGATGCAAAACAAATACATGAATTAAAATAAAACTCACTCTGGGATGTTTTTTCTTGAATTCCCTCTATTACATCCATTAGTGAAATATCAAAGTCTAGCCTATAGCTCAGTTTGACAGGTATACATATTACAAGCATCATTAGTGTAAAATAATTATTGTGCATGTCTAAAAACGTTACCGTGTAAATCTCTTAATGAACAGTGTTTGTGTGTGTCTATACGTTCATCACAGGGCCCACTCATTGAAGGTGACATGGTCAGTGAGTGTGTTGGCGACAGAGCTGTGAGCAGGCACAGCCATAGTAAAGCACCAATCAATAGATAATTGGCCTTGGTCTATGTCTGTGGTCGAGACCAGTCAGCCCCCATTGTCCCGGGACCCACGCACTGGAATGGCTATTTAGGTCAAAAAGTCCTGTTAATCCCAGCCCGGCCAGCGTTCACCCCTCAGTCAGCAGTCAAACCAGGCTGAGGCTCTCCTACTAATTAATTACCAGTAACCCCCACCCTCCCTCTCTCTCTCTCTCCATAAAGTAACAGCGTGCACTGTCCCACACAGGATGGGCTGAGGGAGGGGGTTAGAGGGGGTGGAGAGGGTTGCTGGTACAAGGGTGCAGGGGTGGAAACTAAAACGAAGACAGGGCGAAGGACAGTCCATGCCCTGAGAGAGTAATACCTACCATCTCAGCTAATTGGTGATAATTGACTGGGGACAAATTAGCATATTTAGATCCCTGATACTAATGGCCAATCAACACAAACACTTAGGGCCTCTAAAAGGTTGGCGACACCCACTGCAAAAATGCCTACCTCGGAGGCACACACGCAGGACAGTGTGTGTATAATATTTAAACGGTATATGAATTACTCAAATATGCCTATTCAAAATTAATGGGTTTATTCTGGCTCACTCAGGTATAGATTAATCGCTGTCAGTTTAAGGAAAAATATTTGTGTCATGTTTGTCCAGTCTTTGGACTTGCTACATTAAGAAACCTTCTATAACACATTTCATATTTATTAGAGAAGTTAGTAACTAGTTTAATGTTTGCGTTCATTTTAAAAATCATTCAACAATGTAGGCTAAAATGCCACTTGTGCTTGGCTGTATAAATGAGTTTCTGAGTGAATGAATAGATGAGGCCGTACCCCCTCCCTCTTTACCTCCTTGATTGGATTGGGAGATGGGCTGATGAGTGAGTGTGTGTGTGTGTGTGTGTGTGTGTGTGTGTGTGTGTGTGTGTGTGTGTGTGTGTGTGTGTGTAGGAGGGGGCTGTGGGTGACAAGCACAATGGGACGGCCCTGGAGCTCATTCAGCAGCTGTGGGTTTCCCAAGATCACACAATGATGCCGGTCGTGCCACTTGCAAGTCCCCTAAGTGGCACAACTGTCGGTGTTCACAAGTTTAAATGGGAATAGGGGAGCTTAGCCTGCGGCCCCTCCTGGGTCTGGGCCTGACCACTAAACACACCCGCTAACTTCTTCTCCTTGGTTCACATAACCACTGGTGGGGCCCTGCAAAGGGCTGCTGTGGGGTCTCCTAATTGCCCCGTGAAGGCCTGGGGGGAAGGGGTTCTCTGTACTTGCCAAAAACATGGCACCATCAGGTTTAAACACAAAAACTGGCTAGAGCCAAGATATTGGGATATGTGAGAGCACACAGCCACCCACAAACACACAGCTGAATGTCTTACATTATGACTATGCTAGTTAAGGATGGCTTTCAAAAACAAACAGAATTCCATGTGTGTTTGACTTTTTTCTAAAGATTATTTTTTGGGCATTCTTAGGCCTTTATTCGACAGGACAACTGAAGACATGAAAGGGGAGAGAGAGGGGGAATGACATGCAGCAAAGGGACACAGGTCGGAGTCAAACCCATGCCCCCCCGCGTCGAGGAGTAAACCTATATATATGGGCGCCGGCTCTACCAACTGAGCTATGCGGGCGCCCGTGTTTGACATTTCTGTTTTTGGTGCTACTATCAACTCATTTTGGATATTAGCATGAACACAATTACAGCAATCCAGGCCAACACTTAAAAATACAATTTGCCAAATCAAGAAGAAAACAATTAAGAGTCTACAGCCATGCTAGCGGCTCTGTGAGGCTGCACTCAAGCACAGCAGTGCTTTGAGCTAAATGCTAATGTCAGCATGCTTTTCACAGTTACAGTGCTAACATGGTGATGTTTAGCAGGTATAATGTTTACTATGTTCACCATCTTAGTTTTGCATGTTCACTTGTTATAAAATAAGCTAATTAGCACAAAACACAAAGTGGAGGATGATTAGCATTAGAGTGGCTAAAAAATGAAAGACAGCTTTATATCCCCGGTCAGCCTCGAGTTTTGTTATAAACCGACTAACTATGTGGTGTCTTCACTTTTAGCACATTTTCCTCTACCAAACGAAAACTAAAACTTGAGCAAAAAAACATGACAAAAGATCCCCACCAAATATATTCTAGACTTTGAAAAACCATGTGGGTTTAAGCTTTTTACAGCCATTACAGGTGTATGTATAAATAAGTAAGCTCACTTTAGTTTCCTCTACTCGTATCGAGTCCAGCAGGTAGTGCAGAAGCTCCTGGCTGTCTTGCTGTTGGTAGCCCTTGAAGCGTGGAGCTCTGTAAAAAATAAATAAATAAATAAATAAATAAAAACATTGATGAAAGTCAAAAACAATTATGTGGACCTCCGCCAAGTCATTCTCTATCTCACAATGTTAATACAGTGTGAATTTTCCCAGACGCAAACAAAAGTGAAGAGTTATTTGTGTATCCGCCCTGTGATTTGGATCCTCTACAAAATGTAATGGGTTTTTCCTTGGCCTATGCCTCTACCAAGTTTCCTGAAAATCGGGCCAGCAGTTTTTCTGTAAATCCTGCTGAGAGACAAACAAACCACCAAACCGAACCGAAAACATAACCTGCGTGGTGGAAGTAATAAAGCAATCACTAGTACAACAGAGGTGTTACAGAGCTGAGCAGCGGTATAACAAAGTCACAAGTTAAGACAAGTCAAGTCACGGTTGTTCAACTACCTTGGACCACTCAGATTGTGTAGAACCCCAAACATCTGTATCTAATGTCACCCCCAGGTCTCTCTCCCAATTGCTTTGAAGGGCACTCCATCTATCTGCCTGGAAGCTGTTCAACAATTTGTAAATCTGGAAAGCAATACTTTCTTTCTATCTAATCATGTTTTGCAGATCACCTTTTAATTTTGACAATTTGGGTATACTCACTGTGGCAGTTTAATGTTTTCAGTGTTACAAATCTGTGTCGTCAAAGTTTTAAAACTTGTTTTGCAGACATTCAACAGTCCTATTAGAGATTTAACTCACTTTTTTCTCTTTTCACAGATTCAAACCTGCTCTTTCAGCTTTGCATTTTTGGATTTCGGACGGCGTTTTTAACAGGGGAAATGATCTGAAACTGAAGGAAAAAAATCATGTGGCTCCTAAAATCCCCACAATGCCTTTCTCAACAAAAAACTTGTATGCTTGCAAGTCTGATATTTTTTAACAATGCACATATTGATAAGCATGAAGGTGACATTAAGCACACCATGACTCCCCCTCCCAGCAAAAAGTTCAAATTATTTCAATCAATTATTTCATTGATTCTTCTTTTTTAACCAGTGTTTAACCAGGAATGATATACTGTATTAGATCCTCATGCATTCTTTTTCTGTAATTCCATAATTCAAAATAATTCCACAGGTTTTCAATCATGATTTATGCTGGCAGGAAGTCGCAAAAGGTAGACAAGGCTCTAAAATGAATAGCCAATTTACACAGTCTTTCTTCCATTGGGTTATCTCGGTAGAATACAGAGGGCCATTTCAAGGAAAAAGTGCTCTGCAGAAAGCAAATAATGATAATCAGCAGTCAAACCACAGCTTTACCGTTGCGGAACATGTAATTGCCATTTAGTTGGTGGATATCCATCCTGGACATTAATGCCAGAGCGGTTAGAGGGGAGGCTCTCCTTGGGTCCGTCCCCTGGCCGTCCGCAGTGAAGCAGATGTGGGGACAGATGCCAGGGGCAGATGGGCAGCCAAGGCTAGAGCCACTGCAACCTGTTGGGCCGAACCAGCCACATAACCACAGGACAGGTTGGTCCGACGGGCACAACACACTCTAAGATGCCACATCACTGGTTTGAAAAGCCATCAGTCAAATGTTGAGAATGTTAGGACAACGTGGAGTTGGTCTGGCGGGTTAACTCCATTAATAGTACTGGTGGTCCTTTACTGGTACTTTATGGATTACACCAGTAGCCGTCAGTTCTTTATGGTGTAGTATTAACAAATCTCCTGTCAATTTAAAGAGATCTCTTTTGTGTATTGTGGTTTGACGAGGCGTTTTTAAATGGGAATCTTGGCCACCAATTCTTTGACACAGCAGATAGCCAGCACCATTTTGATAAATATTTATTAATATACACAGTAATAATATTCACAGCCATTTGTGTTCTCTGGCTGCAGTGTTTTGTAACCATCGTTTTCATTAATGCTGTCCATAATCCTACTTGTTGAAAGAATTCACTTTAAATGAATCATCCCTCTGAGACACGCTGACATGTGGCCCAAGAATGAATGTCTGTAGTTGGGGGAGAGATAGCCAACCACCTGCCCTCAACACAGGTCATAACCAGGAGGTCTGGAGGAGCCTAAAGTTGTCTCCCCCCCGACATATACAGACACAATCTCTGTCTCTTCTGCCCTTTTTGTGCAGACATATGGGGAAGGTGGGGGGGGGTAGATAGCGCATATGTAATTTATTCGCCAGCCCAAAAAACGTTCAGCATGCAAAGGAATGTTTCCCTCTTGTTCAGCTAACTAGTCTGTCAATCTCCCAAAAGAGAGACACAGAGAGAACTATAAAGCAAAACTGAGAAGGAAAAAACTGAGACAGAAAAAGAGTGAGAGAGGGGCGCAGAGAAGTATAGAGAAAAAAAAATAAAAAGGTTGGTTGGGATCACTGGGAATGAGGAGGTCTGGAAGCTCATCCCAGTGGAGAAAAGCAGAAGGGCCCTGTAGCGCTGCTCTCAATCTGGCCAATGCAAACAGCTGCGGTGCTAACACAATTAATAGCCGGATGAGTTAGTACCAGACACAAGGCCACACAAGCTCCCCCCACAAACACACACACGCACGCACTGTATGAGCAACACAATGCACCCGCACACAGTTCACATATTAAATTCATCCTTTTATTACCATTTTTAATGTTTACTGGCTGAATATGCTGCTAGGTGACAGACATAAAATTATTAAAAATGCAAAGGTATATTTATGCATGCTATATCATGATATATTGGTATATTTGAATGCCTGTAAGCCAATCACAATATCAAATTAAAGCCCACTGTGGAATATAGATACCTTCAAATATTTTTATTTTTTTTAATCAATATGTTTGGTATCTACTGACCTCTGGTCCCTAAGAAATGTTTTTAAAACATTTATTTTCTACTTGCCTCACTAAAGCTAAGTAAAGCACAATGATATGGTATAGTATGTAGACCATACAACATATTAACATATCACTATAACATACTCTATCATCTAACATTCTCTCATATTTAGCTATACTGTAAAAAACAGGATTATCCTATGTTATTTTTATTCTATTTTTTAGAGGGGCCATGTAATAAGCATTTTTGGTTCTGCTGTAGTGCAATATTTATATCAATGTCTTTTGCTGCAACTTACACGATTTTAAGGTTAAGTATTTGCCACCTTTGCCCTCGTGTCTCCCTCTAACAAACAATGTATTTATCAACTAGGTATTCTTTTTTCCTATTTTGGACATAAGAAGATATCCTTATTTTCAGATTTCCTGAAAATTCACAAGGTAGACCAAAGTGAATGGATTCTAATCATCAGATTGGAAAGTTAGAACCCCTTGACTGCGCTTCTCGGCTCAGCATATGTGCGCAAACCAAAATTTCTATTACTTTTTTTAAGCAACTATGAATATCTGCCTCTTTTTTTCAACATGAAAGCGGTCTTCCTTTTGAGCAGATCAGCATGCCGGCCCTGCCTTTTTGAGTGTGTACTGCATTTATGTCAACGTAGATGTGTGTGTGTGTCCTGGATGCCAGCCAGAGCACTAGATGAAATATATTGTTGTCCTCTGCTATTTCTATCAGGAATGTAAGGTTTCCCATAAAGGCTGATAAACATTTGAAGGATGTGGGTATGTAGTGGAGCAGAGAGCCAGCACAATGTTCATGTTTTTGCAATACAAGTGTCCAGTGGCTGTTCTGAAAACTGAATCAGTCCCTGAAATAAACAGGTGTAGATGAATGCCTCTGTACGGCCTTTTTGTCCATTAGATATACGTAGAGACTGGATTCCATTCACAATAACACAGGCTGTATAAAAACCCCTGTCCCTGACCTCAGACTCCAGGTGCCCAGGAGGATGTAAATAAAATAAATATTTGATTCTTTAATCCAATGTTATTTTCCCCTGTCTTGACAACAATGATGCTTGGTAGTTAAAAAAAAAAGCCTGGGTACAAGCTGGGACCCTCTCTGGCACCAGATAGTGTGTGGTGCTGACCATCCAACCCACATAGCTTGGCACTGGTCCGAGCCCAGACCAGACCCCTTCCGCTGGCAGGAGGAGAAGGCAGGCTGTGGGGTACTCAGCTGGTTGAGGTCAAATGCATGTGCACACACGTGCAGAAACACACATACAAACTAAGGCGACGATTCACTGTTTTCAAATTGAAATCTCGATTTGAAATTGAATCGTAACCGCAATATCTGGCAGAACAATTGCAATTCGATTTTTTCCCTAAGTTATTCAGCCCTAATACAAACTATTGGAAAGAGCGGAATTAATAGGCTGAATAGAGCTCCAGTGTTGCACATAAACTCAACTCAAACTGGCCCCCATTGGAGCCAGAAATCCTTATTAACCTGCCTGTCAACATCAACATACTGAGAAAGACAGTGAAAGAAAAATGGAAAAGCACTCTCTGCCCCCACAGACCAAGTGCAGACACAAACCTCTTGGAGTGACAAAAGCTTGCAGCGACAAGTCAGGATGATAGGCTATATTCACAGAGTGTAGCCATCACAAAGGTCAAAGAGAAAAATATCTCTGTAAACAGGAGCAGTTATTGACTGTCCTTTCAGCTCAAAGCTTTAGACCTGACTGAATGGAAACGAGTTGCTGTGTGGAGGAGTGTATTACCAGGGGACTCCACTAGGCGCATATGTGGCTCATTCTGGTTGTGTTGTGGATTTGTTCTTCTTGTTTGTCGTCCGCCATGCACCATACCACACCAGGAGTGTCTCCGAAGCAGAGCGTCTTGCCTGCCTGCCCAACTCAGAGATTTTGTTGTGGATTTTTGTGCTACTACCATAAAAGTAAGTATTCTACATAGTTAATGGTTTCTTCCATTTAGTCCAATTATGAACATCATGGAATAAAGATTTGTGGCTGTGTTTTAGTTGTTAAAATAGTGTAGCAATGTGATATATGATCAGGAGTCTCCACAGGGTTTTTATTTTGAAAGCTGACTAGATGCTTTAGCCCTTACACTCCCTGTCCGGCCTGTGCAACACCCCACGGCTCCATCAAAAATATAATAAGAATATAATAAATATAATAACTGGTATTTTTGCATATAGCCCATTCGAAAAAGTTCTATGCAAACCAGAAAGTCTGCAGGAGAACCAAGAAATCCCACACACTGTGTTCCGTCAATTCTTGCTATTTTCACATTCAAAGTTTTTTTTAATCTGACGCAGACTTTTGGTGTGTGCAACACACTTTATTTGTTGTTACAAATAAGGTATGTTACCTGCTGGTTAACCGTAACCCTAACCCATCTGCTCACTCCCACACACATATACAGTATACCTGGATACCTTGCAGCTCCTGTGAAGATGTAGAGATTAAAATAAAGAAAATGAGTTTAAGTGCTCAACAGTGTGTGCGCTTTTCTTGGTTCTTTCACTGTTTTTGTTCTTTTTAAATCAAAATTGTTACGGATTGTTTTTTTTTTCTTAATCGACTAATTGATTCAGCTCTATACCTATGCAACTATGTATTTAATCAGAAAATGCTTAGAAGTTTTAAACAGGGCTGTAACATTGTTTTTCTTTTTAAATATCTAACTTCCCCACAATTCTTGCTGTTTGCTACCCTTTTGTTTTTGACAACAGTGTGTGGATATTTGGGCTGCATATTTGCATTCACTGTATGGATATATAAAACAACATACTGGCCTTAATAAAAGTTTACCAGGTGTATAAGTGTACCATACTGTATGGGTAATGGGTGCTGAGGCAAAAAAGTCATATATATCTATTTAAACGCATGTCACTGGAATGGACAAGCCCTACTTAAAATTAGACGCATATGAATGCATAAAGGTGGGTGCAATGCTTGCTGTCTGAATGCACAATTGCCTGCATGTGTGTTGCAGGCTGAGGTGATACCAGGTGAGGTGGCCACACACACACACACACACACACACACACACACACGGCCTTTCTGATGAAAGCTAGGTACCAGAATAACTGTCAAAGCGGCACCAGAGACGTAGGCAGTCATCCCATGTCAAATGCCCTGGTCACCCACCTGCACCACTAAACAGTGCAAGACCCCCCACCCCCACACCCCCTACTCAAATACACACACACACGGGGTGGACCCAACCACCAGTGTACCATGCTCAAACAAGAACCCAGCCAACTGAAAATTCACACTGTTCATAAAAGAGAATAAAACCGTTCGGTTCATAAATGTAGGGCTGTTTCTGCCTGTGACACAGCCTGTTAGACCTTGCTATGGATCAAATGTGACACAGGTGGCACAGCAGTGCGGCAAGTGGCAGAAAGAGTGACACATCAGTAGCTGCTGCTACACACTTAATAAGGTACAGTGCCTGTATTAGGTTTAGTGTATGTTGAGCTTTGAGTGCGTGAAAGTCATTCAGCTGGGACCAGGTGCTACCTGGGTCTGGCTGGTTAAAGTGGTCACAACAGCAGTGAGGGGATGAAAGCAGGTGAAAGCTGTGGCTCCTGTGTTGTAAACTGCTAATGTGATGATGGAGAACTGCATTACTAACAATTATGGCACAGTTTAACAACTTCATTGACCCTGTGGTGAAATATATCAATTGAGTCTGAAGCTAGTGTATCATCATGGGGGATTTTATGGTAATTGAGATGAAGAGTAGCGTCTTACTTCTGGCAGAGCTGGTTGAAGAGGATCTTGGGATTGACCGGTCCTTTCCCTGGTTCTTTCATGCTCTGGAGGAAGAGAAACATGGCCGCAGTCAGGGGCTCTGGACTGGGCAGTGTTACTGTCAATGGACTCTGGAATATGAAGAGACCAAATACAAATAAGACATTAACAAAACAGGATCCAGCTTTAACTTAATGTGCCAGTACAAGTTATATAATAACAGTTTTGGAAAACTCAGAATTACTTTAGTTTTAATGATTTACTTCTAGGATGATATTTAAAAAGGTCAAAAGTACAATAACAACTAAATTAAATGTAATTTAATTTGTCACAAATGCTCATAAAGAAGTTTCAAATTTACTTCACAAAACACGTTTTAAAATTAGACCGAAAGTTGCCAAAATACCAAAACATTTGCTTTACATAGGATCCATTTTCATTTAATTAATTAAAACTATTTATTATCAGGGTCAGCTGTCACTGATCTAATGAATGCAAACGGGGAACAACGAGTCTGCAGCATTAGGATGATCATTTCAAAAGCAAGGTCATTTTTGATTTGTTCAATCTATTGTTTAGTTTGGAGGAGACAACACAGGCTTTTTCCTGCAATTATACAGTGTAGGTGCACCGCCTAAGCTTACACCCCCCCACAACCACACACACACACGCCACTCCTCCAAGTTTTGGAGTTTAGTGATCTCTCCCTCGCTGCAACCGACAACCACTAAGCTTCGTGCAAATAATTGCCTGATGGCGTCCCCAAAATGTGCAAATGAGCGTATGAGTTCATTTGTACCTAAAACCCAGGTAAACCCCGCAATAGCTTAAGAAGTAGAAGAGATGGACAGCAGACTGTACCACATTGGTATCGACAGTGGGGCTGATCCTCAGTTTGTAGCCTTTGTCCTTCACTTCCTGGATGAGGTCGATGAGCAGGTGTGTCTGAGACAGGTTCTGTGGAGAGAAAAGAATCATTTTAAGACTGTTTTACTAACATTTCATTAACAATTCTCAATCCATCTATGCATTGAATGGCAATGGGTAAAGGTATTGTTCATAAGATCAACAAATGTTGCATGCATGTATTATGTATTAGCATTATTCATCAAATCATTGGATCCTCAAATCGATCATATAGAGTGGTTTTGCTATTCATCAGATTAAAAGACCACAACAACAATTTTGTGGACAAGAAAAGAGAACAAAAAGTTATAATCCTTCAAAGATATTAAACTGTATTGATACTAAGCTTGTAGCAATCCAATGTCGTCAATTAAAATACCCTTGTAAAATGTTATCTCCACTGTAGTAGGACTTGGAAAACTTGTGGTGAGTTCATTATTCTGAAAGAGGCTTTCAAATCTATCTATGATCTGTGAGTTTGAAATGACGAGAAGGTCCATGGTGAGGAGATAGTCTGAAGCAGTCACTGCCCCTTCATGTTAGAGAAACATCTTTTCCTTCCCTTTTCCTTGTCACATCTGGCAATGAAGACAGTTGCTATGGAAAACACACAATGGAGCTGGCAATGTGAATGCAGACACAGCTCACCCTTTGACAATTATGGGTTTTCACCAAAAAGATTGCAATTTTCAAGAAGACAATACAAACAGACAGGGAGAGGGAGGGAAAACCATGTAAAGCGCGCTCACTCAAATTTCAATCAACGAGGAAGGCCCTGAGGGTGATGAACAAAATGGCGGAAAAAAACTGCTTCATTGTTGAAGAGGCATATTGGTTTGAAGTCACCATGACACGACCAGAGAAAACCTGGGAAGGCTCTATAGCTGTGTTGTCATGGTTGTTATGGTGAACATGCCCTGCACACGCTGAGTGCCACTAGCGTTTGGGAAGGTGAACGTGTCCAAGCCGGCACTGCATTTACTGCTGCATTAAATATACTTCAAAATGACCTCAAGGCCAAGCCTGTTTACACTCACAGTCATTGTAAGACTGGTTCACTATAGGCCAGACAGCTCAGAGGCAGCACTTGAGTGTTTCCACCTTGTAACGGGCATTCATATTCATATTGCCATGTTACCATGGAAATCCCTGTGACTCTCTCATATTGTCTCATTAAATAAAGCAATGACCTGCAACCATAGGCCTGTACAACGAAGCAAGATTTGCTGTTAACAAGGTAACTTCAGGTTCAACCCAGGGTTTTCTGTATCACGAAGGTGGATCACTTCTTACCGGGTTCAATCGCCTTGGTAACTCATGCTGAGCACCTAACCTGGTCGGGAGCAGGTTATGTTGGAGATTAGAGATCAACCGGTGTAAAAGCACCGCCTACTGACCAATCAATACTCGGTTGATAACGGCGTCACCGTTCTTAGAAGATCAGGCGGAGTTCGGTGCGCGGAGAGAGAGAGAGAGAGACAGAGAGAGAGAGAGAGAGAGAGAGAGAGAGAGAGAGAGAGAGAGAGAGAGAGAGAGAGAGAGAGAGAGAGAGAGAGACAGAGAGAGAGAGAGACAGAGAGAGAGAGAGACAGAGAGAGAGAGACAGAGAGAGAGACAGAGAGAGAGACAGACACAGAGAGAGAGACAGAGAGAGAGACAGACAGAGAGACAGACAGAGAGACAGAGAGAGAGAGAGAGAGGTGCGCTCATAAAAGTTAATACATTTAGAGACAGACAACCCCGTTAACATTCCCTGATGGGTATTTGATGGGTCCTATGAAATATATAGATTTTAATGGGGGGGAATTACGTGTAAGATATTTGTCGGCTTCTTGAGCCGAGTGTTGCCAATGCGCACATCAGTTTGAATTATGTTTTTATATATTTTATTTGCTCTCACGATCACTTACCACTGCCAGGGTTGCAACTGAAATAAAAAGCTAAAGCAACGACAGTTTATGGAAAGCAAAAAGTGTAATTATGGTCATATCTAGTGCCTGACTGATGGGGAAGTGATATTGATAAGCCTTGTGATTTACACATTTACACCGTCAGCTATTTGAAGCCGGGTGACTGAAATAAATCCAGGGCATGTTGATCTTGATTCGTAGTACAGGCCTCAGTAATAGCGTGCATCACACCTACTTCTGGGATTTCCTAAGGTATTTATTTTGACTAAATATTGTAATATAACTGCACCATATTTCATAATGCACGATAAAATGCCCTAACAGTACAGAAACACATGCACAGAAAATGTTCATGTTTGAGCCGACCCATAGTTATACCAACCTGCATAACAGCATTGAAGAAGCAGGTGTTACCAAGGTTATTTATGCCTTTGACAGGGACCAAGGTGCTGTTGATGGCTGGGCTCTTGCCCTTGGGCGAGTCAGTGTAATCTGATGCTTCCTCTTGCAGCTTGATGATCTTGGGTGATGCTCCTGGAACACAAAAAAAACAAAACAGGTCAGTGATGCAATAATGTATATTTATAAAATTATTCAACAGAAACACAAGCCTGGAAATTACAGATACGTAACGGGGATATGGTGTGTGGGTGGTCTTTGAAATTGACAAAAGATTCAGTTTCTAAACCCTGATTTGGCTTTTACTTTAAGGTTGTTGTTTTTTTTTTTGTATTAAGAATTGGCAGCCAAGCTTCAAGATAGAGCCGAGATGGTGGCTGAGTTGGTAATTTGGTTGGAATTGAGGGTAGAAGTCGGCCTCCCTTAGATTGAGATTGTGGCAGGACACAGAAAAAAATTGGGCTTAGCCTTGAAGCGAGACTAGGGCTGGGAGCAGGGTGCTGGGATGGCAGCTGGAAGGAAAGCTGGGTCATTTGGGAAAGCAGATGACAGCTGTAGAAGTTTCCACTGGTTAGTGAGGAAGGGGTGGGGGCTGGGGTTAGAGAGATGGCTCTCCAGAGCCAGCTGTTACTCCTGATCACAAATGAAAACTAACATTTAACAGTAAATCAGCCACAGATGGTCAGAATCTAACAGTGACATACAGATAGTCTGCTGGGGGACAGACTAGAGTAGGTAGTGTAGCTGTGCGAGCTGATGGTGTGCCAGCAGCTAGCAAAAAAAGCCAACACCATGATGACACAATACCAATAACAGTGATACTGACACGTTAGTAGTTACTGATTCGCTTACTAGTAAGGAATCCTGAAAATGGAGATTAGAGTAGAAGAGGGTTCAAGCCCTCATGCACAAAATGTGTTGAGTTAAATGGGATGATGTGTATTCGGTAAAAAGCATTACCTGTCAGCCAGTTTCAAAGGAGCAAAGCAACCCTTAGCTGCCACACTCTTTCTAACTAGTGATCACATAATGGATATTTCTACGTTTTTCTAAACTTTGCATTGTTACCCAAGTGCCATAATGGTCAGGAGAGGCAAAAATTTACATTAGCTCTAAGCAGCGGTTTATGTGCAACAAGTTATGGATGCCAGCATTAGGTTTTTTGCCACTGATCTGTTGATAGAGACTCCTGTTCTCCTGTAACAACTTACACAGTCACATAGAACACTTAAAGTATAATTAAGTCAGAAAAACCAACCAGTGATAATATACAATGTAGAACAAAATATGCAATTCAGTGTAACGGCATCTGCTAAAACACTACTACAAATTTCATGAGTTGAAACATGTCTATCACGCAAGCTGGACAAAATATGGATAATTTAAAGGTAACATTCATTCAAAGACTATTGTAATATTATAGTCTTCAATAAATTATAATTAGACTTTTCACTGCTTTCTATGTCAAATTGGTAGTTGCAGTTGGGGAAAGAATGGCTATGTGTGAACACACTATAACACTACATTCAGAGCGAATGAAGAAATGGAGGTGGTGCCAATGGATTTGAAGTTAAGGGAGGGAGATGAGTTAGGCAATGAATAGAAGATAAGTTAGAAGGTGCTTATTGAGGCATAGAGCTGTTCACTCAATATGATATTAGAAAAGTTTGACAGATCCAGAAAATTCCAGCCAGTTGGCTTCATGCAGGATATCTTGGGCTCTATGATGAATGGCAAGTTCAGTATAGTAATACATGGTGCCTCTGATCTCTTAGGCACAATATACATTAACTTACTGGTATGAAGAGAGATGTAATCAGAAAGGAAAAAAAAAAACACAGAAAACGGTCCATAGGATGGATGTAGTTTCAATTAAAACAGTGGTGTTTTTAAACATGCTCAAATGTTATCAATGCCAATTTCACTTGCTTACTTTTCAGTCAAATAATCATGCATCTATACAGGCATTAATGAGAAAACAAGTGTGACGTCCGGAACCCTTAAAGAGTAGACAGGAGATGATTTTCTCCCCTTCTTGCATGTATTACACATTTTACACTATTTGTGCTGCCTTCATGCTCCAAAACGTTTGAAGCTACTAAACACAAGCACATGCATTCACATACACCTCTAACATACATATGCTTGCTGTACCACTTATTGAATACTGAATGAGAGACACACTGATGGCTCAAAAATATAACAAATTATTAATATCCGATTGATATTGCCTTGGTAGGAGTTGGTAAGAATTAACTATCTTTTATTAAGAATGCAAAACTGTATAAGTATTCATATGATTATTTTAAGCAACATTGTGAGCAGTACCATTTTTCTTTTTTATCTTATGGTTCTGGTAAATGCTCATGATGATTAAGCCCATTAAATACAAATGTATATTTCCCAATACTGTTGACCATTTTTATTTTATTTTTTGACATTTCACTAAAGATTCTTTACATTGCAAATACTATTTCTTTCAGGAATGGTCTCTAAAATCTCAGATGTTGGAGCATCTTTGAATACACCAACCAGCGGATTTGCACAACAGTAGCTGGTCTACTGGCCACATGACATGACAAACTAGAATTACTGCCTTGTGGTTGTATGCCTCCACAAACTACTCAAGTTGCAGTTTACATTCATGTCTGTCCAGACTCATATATGTATTGATAAAAAAAACATTAAGGGTTTTTTCTTTTTGCTAAATGAAAGTTTTAACTGTATTAATACAACTTTCATTTATATAGCACCTTTCAAGAAACCCAAGGACACTTTACAGAATGACTGTGGCTAAGCTAAAGGAGGTTGTAGGCTGTGGTGAACAGGTGGCGTTTCAGGAGTTTTTTTTAACATGTCCAGGGATGTAGCATTTCAGATATGGAGGGTGTTCCAGAGGGATGGGGCTGCAACACTAAAGGCTCTGTACCCAAAGGTACAGAGTCTGGTGGAGGGAATGGAGAGCAGGCCAGCGTCTGAGGACCGCAGGTTTCGGGGTGGGGTGTATGGATGGAAAAGGTCGGAGAGGTACAGTGGGGCCAGGGCATGGAGGGATTTGTAAGTGAGGAGGATTTCATATGTGATGTGGGACTTAATTGGGAGCCAGTGAAGGTGGATGAGGGTTGGCGTGATGTGCTGCCAGGTCTTGGTGTGGGTGAGGACCCTGGCAGCAGAGGTTTGGACATACTGGAGCCTGTCTAGGGTTTTGCTGGGGACCCCAGACAGGACTCCATTGCAGTAGTCCAAACGTCAGGTAATGAAAGCATGAATGAGGGTTTCCGCCACAGAGTCAGAGAGTGATGGCCAGAGTCTGGAGATGTTTTTGAGATGAAAAAGGCTGATTTGGTGATGGATTTGATGCAAGTATGGAAAGAGAGGGTGGAGTCCAGGATTACTGTACACCAAGGTTGCAGACCTCAGAGGATGGGCAGATGGCGCACCCATCAACATCCAGGATGAGATCTCCAACCTTCTGGGGCAGCGCCTTGGGGGCCACAACCAAGATCTCTGTTTTATTGCTGTTCAGTTTGACTAGGTTGGTTGACATCCAGGCTTTGATGTCATGCAGACAGTTGACCAGGGAGAGAGGTGGGGATAGTAAAGAGGATAGCATGATGATCAGAGACAGTGTATTGACACGCAGTGCTGGGCGGTGTACCGGTTGATCTGGTAAACCGGTTTTAATTTCCCGTACGGTATGAATGTTTCACATACCGGTACATAGCCCCAAAGAGCGCTACGGTCGGGGCAAGCCATGAGTGTATTGAATGCGGACCCCTAATAACTACGTACCCTTCTCACTCAAGGTTAAATCAGCTAAAACACTGTAAGAACGTACACTGTAAGAATCCTTGTCCATAACATCCTCTGCACTCATATTTTCACTAATGGAAAAGTAGCTAGTTTGCAATACAAGAGAATAGAACAAGGAAGTTTGTGAACGGCACTGCGCAGCTACATGTACCAAAGCTGAAGTAGCACTCTGTAGTTCAGTAGATTTTGCAGGTGCAGCTGGATGAACCCCAGATACACAGAAAAAAATGGAAAAAACTGCATACTTGTTTACACCATATTCCTAACCCAGATGGATAGAGATAAAGTTGGAAATATGTGAGTTTTCCCTTTAATAATAATGTGCACATTGAGCACTTCTCACATATAAGCCAGTCAAGAGAGCAGACTAGCAGCGAGGTAAATGGCCTGAACCATTTATGTCCAAACAAAGGAAATTCAATTGAACCATAAACCCTCATTTACTCTCACCACTCTTCTCATCAACATACAGCGGCATTGCCCTTGAACATTCAATTCACAGAACCACTCCTTGTGCACAACACATTTATTGAAAAAGCCATTCATCCTACAGTGGTGGCAAGTCCACTGCTGGCTGCTACCTCGCAAGCTTTTCCTCTTCAAGGCCAGGACATAAGCGGCAGTGTCCTAGACACAGTCGCTGGAATGTGAACCGTAGGCTTTTCACTAGTGGCCTGGCAACTTGCATTTTAGACTCTGTGTTGCTTTAAATTTCCGTGCTTTAAGCCTAACTGAAAAATGGTCAACAGTGAAGAGAAATGAAGAGAGCATTTTTAGGCTTGTCTTGCAGTTTGGGGACTAAAAAGGTTCAGCTTGTCGGGAGCTGTGGCGCTCCACCCAGCGGTGCGAAATGCATCTGTCCTTCCGTGCTGGCAACATCTGGAGGCCTATTTCCAACTTCAATATGCAGCCATAAGGGAGCTCCCATATGTCAACACACACAATGCATGGAAAACAAGTGGAGATGGGGTAAGACTGCAGACCCGATCAGGAAAACAAACTGTATTTCTGGATTTGGTGTGAGACAAACAAGGTGTGAAGAGATGTGTTTACAAAATGTGAACTGAGCAAAAGAAAAAGTAATTGAGAGATAGAGTATGCAGATGTATGTGCCTACTTGTTGTGTTTGTAAGAGGATCCACAAAATCAACAGACTGAATGCAACTTGAGTGTAAGAGCTGCGACTGGCACTCTGGCTAAGAGGGAGCAGAGGAATGAGAAAACTAACTGGGCGGAATGGGGATGCCGATGGACACTCTCTGCATCTGGGACCGTCACCCAAGGTAAACAATGTTCAGGGAGCCATCTGGCTGAGACTGGGGAGAGGGGAGCAGAATGAGGGAGTGGGATGGGGGGGCAGTAGGTGGAGGGAAGGGTTGCAACGAGCACAAGCATATGGAAAAGCAGATTTTTCCTCTCCCTGCAGCAGTCAGCGAAGGCAAATGTCAGCATGCGCTGTGTCCACGCTTGACTGTGCTGCACTCGGCACCACCACCTGGCCCTCCTTGCTCAGCCACCGAGTATGGGCAGCAGTGACAGTGTGGAGCCTTTCCCCAGGGTGGAGGAAAGCATCACGGTGCTCAGGATTGTCCACATGCACGCATATTCCCTAACACCTCCTGCACTCCCTGCTCTTTTTCACACAAGAGATACACAAAGAAACATGGGCCTTGTTTACTTTTACAGAGAACAGTACTAGGGTACTTGCAAAAGAAGAAAAAAACACACAAGCTCAACTGAAATATTTCAAAAAGCATTATGTTCTGTCATGCATGTGTCTGCATTTTTTGGACATTTTGTCGAGCTAACACAAGGCCAACACCAGGCCTAAGAAGAAAACTCAAGCTCATGAAACAATGCCATAAACAAAATGTGCTGCTTTCTTAAATCTACAAGGGAACAGTATCTAACTCAATGCCAGTTTTTTGTCTCACAGCCACTTTGCTCATATAATAAAACAAAAAAAACAGGAACCTGTAACAGTATATTTCTTTTCAAAAAAAGGCTTATTTGAGTGGCTTTTTCATAGCCTTCCTAATCTGGTCCACAGTTGTGCTGAGAGGCCATCAAATTGTATGGCCAGTGGGCTTCATGACTCCATGTTCACTCACAGTGCAGCAGTGTGGAGGTTCAAGGCCAGCTCCCCTCATGCAGAGCAGGCAGTCAAGAGGAAGGCCAGGCAACACCAAATGTCTTATTAATTCACTAATTTGTTGTGACTGCAGGGCACAAAAAGCCTGTTTCCTTGCCATCTGAGGCCAAGAGAACCCAGTGCCATGTTACTCTCTCTCTCACTCACACACACAGCTTTTGCTACTCACTATCTGGCCTACTTTCATGTGCGGTGGTGGGAATAAAGACAGGATCACCCTTGATTACCTCCATGAAAGCACCACCAGGGGACAAGCATCTTCCTGGCTACTGACTCGGCTGAGCTAAACTGACAGAAAACTGAGGACTATGGTTTTCAAAATACAACAACCAGAGGCAGGAAGCCAGGTGAATAAAGGTGCAGTAATCATACAACACTATCACCATCATCTACTTCAGCCAAGGTAAGTAACGAGGAGTTGTCTCCACCGCAGCCTTTCTGATCTGCTGTCCGCTGACTTGGTTCCGTGTGTGTGTGTATGTTTGTATATGTGTGTGTGTGTGTGTGTGTTTTTGGAGGAGCTCAGCCACGAGCAGGGGAGAGACTGCAGCATGATGATAAATACTACAGTTTTTAGCCCAGGGGTCCATTTAACACTGGGTTTTGATACCCATCCCTTAATAAAATGGTTTTCTTTATTCATCGCGTTTCAAGCATTTCAGTCTTTTGCGATGGCGGTGAAAATACGATTTATCGGTCAGAATTACTACAGATTACATTTAATATCTATATTCACATTACAGACACCACCGCTGACTATCCCTGTAACAATTTGGCCACAATTAAGCATTTTGACTATACACGGTCCAGCCATATACTAGGTTTTGACATAGTCTTGTTGAGATTTGAAAATAGCAAATCCTTTTGCAAAGCCATTTTGGGGAAAATGCATGAATATGTATCTGAAGAAATTTAAAGCTTACATATTGTAGAAGGACCACACACACATTTTGCTTTATTATCTATATCACACAAATGTACAGTAATTGAAAGATGGACCAGGCCCTTAGAAATCAATTATAATTTCTGAATCTAGTAAAGACAATCAACTTTTAAAATAGACCTACATCATATTATATAGTATACATTAAGCTAAATATTTTTGTTTACAGATACTTTAAGTTGCGAAAAAAAACTGAAAAATGAAAATAAACAGTATGACAGTATAATGAATGATGTAGTAATATAGCAATTGATAACAATCACTACCATAAAATCAGACAGAATATACAGATTCCAATGAGAAGTAGGCTCTAATGCCTTTTCAGATTCAACATTTTAATTATCTCCACAAAGACTCTCCCAGCTGTGTGACAAGCTGGAGTCTAGCTCCCTGAGGTCAATCAGCTTTTTACTGTGACTCAGGTACTAGAGCTGAAAGCCTTGATGGTGAGAGAGCACAGTTAATCAACTTTCTTTCTACCCTTAGTTTCTGTCTGAAAAAAATAAAAAAAATCCTTGCTGGGGCTCTTTTGTGCTTGGGGACTACATAGGAAAAATAGTACAACAGCAGCTTCTTCTGAAAACATGGCCTTCATACCTCAATTCAATATCACCAACAACCGCAAATTCCTCAGGTCTGTAATGTCCTCAGCAAATTAAAGTTATTCAGATTCCTTTACAGAGAGAGCTTGTGCTCTGTTGCAAAGAATACATTGTACCATGAGAATTCCAATAATTCTTCTTCTTACTGAAACATAATACCATTTTTGGCCAACTACAATATAATATATACAATACAGATTGAAAGAAAATAATGTATTTGCTTGAGTTAAACATTATTTTCAACATTCTGCGAATGTGTATCTGTGTGTCCACTGAGAGTTAGTGTGCTCCAGCTGTAAGGATCCAGTCACTATGACTTGTCTGAGGACCCTGGCTCCCACTAGTGCAGCACACAGGCCCAGAGGTGGTGAGATATCCAGCGGCTTGACAGAGGAAGCATGGGACAGAAACAGATAGGGATGGAAAGACAAAGAACGACAGTGCAGTGGCTGAACCCCACGCAGCTGCTCTTGTTCTTCAGGGAACCCAGCCGGGAAGCATCGCTCAAGCGCCTAATTCCGCTAATGTGTGCAGTCATGCGATGTGAAATGTGAGGGGGGGGGGTATTGCTCCAGCATCAATCCTGCAACTCTGAAGCTGTGGCTGAAAGACTAATGGGGAACCAGCCTGACTGGGCCTGGATGGCTGGCCTCTGGCCACCGAGCTAAGCTGAGGCGGTCAGTGAGACCGAGTGGTGATGCCCACCACACTGATCAGCTACAGCCTGTTAAGAGGCCTCTCAGCATGCCAGCACAAAGTAGGAGAGGTAGGGGGAGGCAGGAACAGAAGGTGTATGAGTGTGTAAGTAAGGAAAGGGAGTGGGGGGGGGATAATATCTATGTGGTTGACTGACTGGGCAAGGAGGGCTCAGGTGGCTTGAGTGAGGTGAGAGGACATTAGACTGAAATTAGGCAGTCAGGCTGTCAAATATCAGAGTGAAAGCAACCTGCTGCGACACAACTCTCATCAAACTCAAATTCTTTACATGATTTTACAGGGAAAATCGTCAAAATCACGTAATATGCAATATAAATGTAATGTGTTTCCAAAACTCCCGGACGGCTCAGTAGACAAGTCGAAAGCCATATGCACGTTGTGTAAAGCTGAATTAAAATATCACCGAAGCACGTCAAGCTTGAGCTACCACCTACGAGCTAAGCATAGTAGTACAGTTAACGTGATGCTACCCGCTAGCACAACCCGGTCTCACGGCAGTTTGTGTAAATGTCACGTTATTTTTAATCTATTGATACGTGTTCACGGGGACGTTTTTCTCGTTTTTTTCGTGGCAGCCAGCATGAAATACCCTACGGGGAAAGGACGACTCATATGCCAGGAGGTGGCCGCTGGGGACGCGACTATGGGGAAAGGACGGGGGACACGCGGGGGACGCGCGACAATAACGGGATGGCGGAGGTATTTTACCTCTCTATAGTTTAAATAGGTATTTTATACTATTTTGGAGAGTGCTACTTGCCGACCTGTGGATGAAACCAAATCCCAAAAAAATACTACAGCTCTTGCGAAATGGGTGGCAACTAACTGCAGACCTGTCAGCATCGTAGAAGATTTGGGTCTAAAAGACGTGCTACGGTTGGCATGTTCTGACCTGTCTTATACATTGCCGTCGAGGGGCACAGTAGTTTCACCATACACAGCCTGTATGACACGGAGAAAGCAGCCCAACCTCATTAACCGTCTCATTAACTGGTGATCACTGGACGTCAGTAAGTAATCAACATTATTTAGGAGTTACTAAACACTATATTGACTTTAGTAAGGATAGGGATTTTTTGTTTTTTTAGTTAGGTACTTGGAGGAATTGTGCAATAATGACAGAGTCACACATTTTTCTTTTGTTTACAGTAAATAAATAATTACAAATCTTAAAATGAAGTTCATAAAGTAACTTTCTTTGCATTCATTTGATTCCCAAGATTGCTAATATGTACTTAAAAACTGTTCTGAAATGCAAAATAATAGAATTTTAATCATGTGATAAAACATGCGATTAATCGCGATTAAAAAAAAATAATCGTTTGACAGCCCTACTAATGTAGGATGACAGGTTAAAGCCAGGTAAGTAGTTGTATCACTGACAATAACACATTTGAACCTACAGTATGTGACCAGAGGCCTGTACTACGAATCAAGATCAACATGTCCTGGATTTATTTCAGTCACCCGGCTTCACCAAACCTAACAACCGCGGTCCCGCATTATAAGCTGTGTCACGACGGTGGTTAACAACTAGTTCAATCAACCCAGGGTTTTCCAATCCAGCGACGGGCGAGTTCACATAAAAGTGGTGTTTACACAGCACGACCAATCGCAAACATCTACCAGAGCCGCATCTTTTATATAAGAAGAGCAATTTATAATTCTCCATAAATATGAAGTACACAGACACGGTTTAACAGGCAAAACGCAGGAAGGAAAGCTGGCAAAAAAAAGCCGACGCTGTTATGTGTAAATCACAAGGCTTATCAATATCACTTCCCCATCAGTCAGGCACTAGATCTAGACCATAATTACACTTATGCTTTCCATAAACTGTCGTTGCTTTAGCCTATTATATTATCAGTTGCAACCCTGGCAGTGGAAGCGACCGTGAGAGCAAATAAAAAATATAAAAACATAATTCAAACCGATGTGCACATTGGCAACACTCGGCTCAAGAAGCTAACAAAGATACGTAATTCCCTCCGCTGAAAATCTATATCTTTCATAACAATACCCATCGGGGAATGTTAACGGGGTTGTCGGTCTCTAAATGTTTTAACTTTTATGAGCGCACCGAGCTCCAGCCTGATCTTCTAAGAACGGTGACGCCGTTATCAACCGAGTATTGATTGGTCAGTAGGCGGTGCTTTTACACCGGTTGATCTCTAATCTCCAACATAACCTGCTCCCGACCAGGTGCTCAGCATGAGTTACCAAGGCGATTTAACCCGGTAACAAGTGATCCACCTTCGTGATACAGAAAACCCTGGGTTGAACCTGAAGTTACCTCGGTAACGGTAAATCTTGCTTCGTTGTACAGGCCTCTGGTAAGCCAATTCATCGTCTGGTATACAGTCATAGTGTTATTGTGCCGGTAGCTTCTGGTGCATTGGTGTACTGCGGACACTAAGACGATAAGCATGTGAAACCTTATTTCACCAGTGCAGATTTTTACACATAAGCCATTAATATGATTGTTTTCTTGTTTTCTTGAACCACTATAGGTTGTCTGTGTTCAAGGCCAATCATTTTCTACTTCAACTGAAAAGGTTGCTAAATTATAAAAAAAATTTGTACAAAACTCCAAATTAATTGACTTCAGCCTTGCTGAAATTGCAATTAGGATGCACATGTCTAATAAAAGCTTCAGTACGGTGCCAGGCCTCCAGGATGAACACCTTACCTGATGTTGCCTTGACAGAGTGCTTTTGTAAAAAGTCCAAGGTCTGAGCCAAAGCCTTCTTGTTGCAGTGAGTGGAAAGCTCCTCATTACATTCAAAACACCTGTTATAATGAGACAGGGTCATAGACAAGACACAAAAAAGCTTTACGTTATTGTTGAATTTAAAAACCCTTAAGAAACTCTTGCTGAAATGAACCATTATTTAAGAACGCAATTTCTTGGCTGAAATAGAAAACCATTTATACACACAATCAAAACAAAGATAATGGAGTGAAATGATGTCAAATGAAATATAGGTCTGAAAACAGAAACTGCACTGTAAATTGTGGTAGCCAAGATCATCTGTATGACATGCGTCAAGACATCCACGGCTATCGTTTCCTATGTAAGCCCACACACTGACAGCATCTTGTCATGTGTCAGCGCAAGTTGGCATAAATTGGCAATGTGTGCAATCTTGGCTATTCATTACAGTTTACAATGATTGCAGTTTGAGGTTTCCTACCAGGCCTTCCAGGTGCTCAAGCTGATGGTGATGCAGTGAGACTCTGGATGGAAAGCTTGGTGGTGCTTGACAGCATGCTGGATCCCTGACTGGTTACAGCCCTGTAAGATAGGTAATTTAAAATGTTTTAGTTAGAAATCTTTGCTAACAAGCACAACATACATCCACAGTGCACATGCCTATATTTAAAGACCATGGCTAATTTTCCACCTCAATAAAAGCCATGTGGTAGAGCTAGCGCTATAAGGGTAAAAATAATATAATTTTGTAAGCCTTTTGGCGATATACAATGCACTGTATATGTGCATATGTATGCATGCATCTCTTGCATTTTTAAAAAGGTATCTGTCTAATTCGAAAAATAGTTTTGTGTGTCAATTATTGTTTTAAATGTCAGAGTTATCAGTATTTGTGCGGTTGGCAAAAAAAATGGACATCAAGATTTATCTGTCATTCTCTGTCTTACCCCTTCCCCTTCGTCTTACCCCTAGCCCTTGTCCCTCGAAACTGAGTGGTAAGGGCTAGAGGGTGAAAACATACCCCTATGAAATGAGACACCACTTGGTTACGGTTACGTCACCATACATTGTCGCTAGCTGGCTGACATGGTGTCCATTCCATGCTAGTCAGAGAAATGCGGGACTGTTGTGCAAATCAGCAATGTAACGTCAGCGTAGCAAACTAGCGATTTTTAAAAATGTTTCAATTAAGAACATGGTTACAAATATATATGTACAGGACTGTGTAGAGCACAAAACAAGACTGTCGTAATTTTTAAATCAATTATTTAAGCCGAAAATACTTACATTTATGGGACTTTGGGTACCCATTGGTTTCAAGTAAGCTCGTGAAAATGCTTGGTTTTAAGGGGTATCTACCCCTTCCCCTAACCCTCGATCAAAACGAGAATTGGGAGAGCCCTTACTCTCATGTGAACGTGCAAAACTAAAGGGAAGGGGTAAGACAGAGAACTGGGATTCAGCATTTAAATCTACATGTGTGCTCGCCTCTTAGTAATTTCTGTTGTGCAATAATTCACTTGTCATGTGAGAGCCACTTTAATTCATACTAAATATTTTGGTGGCTGACAGAGCAGTACTAGTAAACACACATACAAGAATCAAAATGCCCATGATGATATTGGCACTCTTGGTTAATAAAGATATTGTCCTTCTGTGTACCAACATTGTATTGACATTGACAAAGAATATCACAAGTACAGCATATTGGTAATATCCAGTATACAGCTGAGCCCCAATGTGTGCTATGTATTGTGCTGCACATTTAAAAAAGACAATTAAAACAATTCTTACCTGAAAGCCACACTTTAAGCACACCAGGATGTCATGGGATGCTGCCAGCTCTCCATCGATCATGGTCCTCTCCTTTAGGCACTCAGAGCACACCAACCACACGCTGGAGAGCACCGATTTCTTTACGGAGCTCAGGTCCACTGCCTTACTCACATGCTGGCAAGTCAACCCTGGTTAAATACAAAATATGCTGTAATGACAAATTGACCTGCCAATCGCTACTAGGGACCAATTTAGGACTCTGAGAGAATATGTTTCGAAAGGAAGACAATGTGCACACACCTGATGTTAATTACATAACGTGGGACAACCCCACATAAAAATAACTATCCATTGTAAAATAAATTCCCCAGTATAGATATTCCACTTGTGTCACACTCACAGGTTTTCATTAACATATAGCTTTGTTGCCCTGGTCTAGTTGGACACATTTATAATTCACAATATTATCAACAAAATAGACAACAATTTTAAAAAGATCACTGTTTAGTTGAAACCAATGTGCTGTTTCAATCGAGTCAACAGTCAAGGACAGTGGATGAATGTACTTAATGAACTTGGTAAACATTTTTACAGAAAGAACTATGGTTTTTCATAAATATGTACCCTGCCTTTTGAGCATATCTTAAAGAGTTAATCCCATTCACTATCCACTGTGTTAGACTCGGCCAAATCAAAACTCACAGCCCCAACTTTAAACAGTGGGGTGCCCTGTACTGCTTCAGTGACTTACCACTGACTTCATCTGATGACTCCTCATCTCGAGGTTTCCTAGGTTTATTAGTCCGCTTAGTCATTTCGGCGGCTTTTAAAGAGAAGGGGTCCTTTAGCCGCATCTGGAGCTCTGGATGGAAAGATTGAGGACACACATAGGTGCTACTACACAGAATTAAACCACCTCAACATAACTGTGTTTCAACAAAGGTACTTGAATGTATCAAAGCTTGCACTAGTCAATAATTGCCATGACCATTTTATGTATAAAGAGCACACAATACTTTGAAAACCAGCTCCAGTGCAGTCCATAATAACAATAATAATAATAATAATAATAATAATAATAATAACAACAACAACAACTTTATTCAGGACACAAATGGAAGGTCCATAGTACATTAGAAATGACAATATTTACAAACATATAGCAATAAATATACAGTACAATTCATATAAATGAATAAAAGGTCAACAACCTTCACCTGTTATATACAAACAGGAGCGCCAATGCCTCCACTGTCTAGATGCATACCTGACAGAGCTAAAATCAATGTGGGCTAAAGCCTGTATGATTCTGTTTTCTGAGACAGACATTCTCCACATGTATCGATCAATGAGGTTTTTTAGAACAGGTAGGCACACCAACACTAACAAACATTTGACTAGCACTACACCATCTTGGTTGTTTTAGAAGCAGTCTCATGGCATCATTATACGCTACATTCAGTCTGTAGTATATACAGCCATAAGTATCTGTACAATAACTTGTTTATTGTTAACTTTGTACTCTAGCACAGTTAATAAATGACTGTGAGCCATCCTAAAGTGCTATTCTGAGGGTATTTACATTTGCAACAGATGAACTCATACCAAAATTACCTTGAAAAATTTATTTAAATAAGCTTCCAGGTATGAATGCGTAACTGTGTGAATGTGATCAGGGCGTTCCTGCAAAAGAGAGGCTTCCTCTCAGTGAACCTTCCCTGAATAAGTAAAGGTAAAAAATAAAAAAAAGTCGTATTTTTTAAATCTAGGTGCAAATCCTATGCAACCAATGACTATCTTAGGTCTACATCACACATGTCAAACTCAAGGCCTGCAGGCCAAATCCGGCCCCTTGCTAATTTTGATCCGGCCCCTATATACATTTTGGCCAACCTAATTTTTGTCACTTTTCACAACGTTTTCTTCGACATTTTTTATGCTTTTTCCAAACGTTTTTGGCATTTTCTTCGACCAAACTGTAAGTGAGAAGACTATATGAGATATTCAATAATACAGTCAAAGATATTTGACTTTTCCCATGACATAAAAGCAATAAACTCTATGTCTGGCCCTTGATATGATTCTCATTTTCTAGTGTGGCCCTTAAGGGAGTTGATTTTGACACCCCTGGTCTACATCCTACAGACATCTTCCAATACTTGGTATCTTCCTGGTCTGTAACTGCAGCCATGTTCATTTCTTGCCTTTTTTTTTTTGGGGGGGGGGGGTTACAACCTAAGCCTGGTCTTTAGCAGGTGAATTGCTCAGGTGAATTGAGGTCAGGTGAATGACTCTGCCTGTCAAGAATATTCCACTGTTTGGAACTTATATTTCCATGGTAGCTCGTAGGTTTAAGATGTCATGTTTGAAACCGTTCCTACCGTTTACCCTATATAAGCTACTGTAACCCGGAGTCAAATTCCTTGTATGCAGACCTGTAAGCACACCTGGCCAATAAAGTTGATTCTGATACTTGGGGGCACCCTCATGCATTCTTAAAGCTTAGCTAAAGTCACATTACTATTTTTAAAACATTGTATCGGAGTACTGAGCCAAAACAGAACATGTGTAACTGTCCAAATAGTTAAAGATAGCATAGTAACGGTATGTTACCAACAACAAAGGTGATACTAGCTATATTAAGGATAACTACCCCGTAATGTGAAAATAACACGGTTAAGAAGCATCAATTAGCCCCAGCCGTCCAATGTAAGTGAGCATAAGAGGCCTAACGTTAACAGTTATAGCTATATCGTGTCAACGAAATTTAAAAGAATTAATAAACAAATGTTCTTGTTAGATTTGGCGAAAAGCCGTATGAACTCACCTCTTTATTTTTGCTCCTATGTTGACTGTGTTAGCTAACCCGAAGCCAACAGTGAGATGTCAACTCTTTCAAGCTAGCAAACAGGCTAGCTACATTAGCTTGTCAGAATAAATAAAACATTAACAGTAGTGTTTTATCCAACAATGCATTGAGATATTAAGGCATGTCGAAAAAAAGTAAACAGTACCGACAACAACAGCACGCTTCTCTCAATAATAGTTCGTTTTTGACTTTGACTTTCTAAATGTGTTTAGGCTTTTGGTAGCATCAACTAGCAAACCTAGTCAACATGTGACGCACTACGGCAGCTCAGTTGGCCTAATGCTGCATTCATGTACAATGGTAAATCTCACATAGCAGCGCGTCATAGGTTCTAAGGCATTCAAGAGCTTTTCCAACGTTGAACTACAAATATCGGGTTGTTGTCAAGTTTATTTTTAAAAAGACCACATCTCTGACAGAGTCCAAACATCTGGACTGTTGGTGAAAATATCACATAGTCCTACTATGTCCCACTATGATTGAAAACGTAATTATTGTATGTGGTGTTGTCTTTTTGTTAATTTAATGTGAAATTAGTGGTATCATACACACACACACACACACACACACACACATCATAAAATCCAATCCTTTATTGTCAGCAATAATTTAGATGCTGTAGTTTATAATACCTTTGACTACAAACAGATATAGGATTAATAGCAGGGTCATTTGTTTAACGGTCAGTAAAGCTATAGGCCTCTACGGCATGGAGCATGAATGTATTATGTTTTAGTATGATCTATTATTTTAAACAGTCTATGATTGTTGTTGTTATGATGTTATGAGAACTCTTGATAATCAAGGGTCAGATGTGCAACGTGTGATTGTCAATTTTCCGTCTTTCCCACGACGATGAATGCATCATGAATATCTTTAGTGCATACGTTTTAGCTACGTTGATTTACGCTATTTTACAAAGTAATTGTCCCACATTTATACCTTAAAATGACTTCAAATCTGAAACTCGAGGGGCTAAAAGACTATTTTGCTCCATAAATCCAGTCAATGACTAAAATATTTGAGTTGACATCTCTAAATCTAACAATTTAACTGTATGAATATGGGGGGTTTTCCAAGTAAAGACCAACATTTTTACTGTAAAATGACTTTAAATCTGAAATTGTAGGTGCAATAAAACGACGTTGCTCCATAATTCCAGACAATGACTGATATATTTGAGCACAGGACATCTCTGACTACACCCATACTGAAAATCAAACCATTTTTACTGTATAATTTAGGAGATGTTACCAAGTAAAATCCCATATCTCTACCTTTAAATGACTAAAAATATGAAACTCAAAAAGGATCAAAAGGATCAAACTTTATTCTTAATCGTCACGATATATTTGAGTACAGGACATCTCTGACTACACCCATACTGAAAATCAAACAAATTAACTGTATAAATATGGAGATTTTTCAAAGTAAAATCCCATACCTCTACCGTTCAATGACTAAAAATATGAAACTGGAGGTGCTATAAAAAGACTTTGCTCCATATTTCCAGACAATGACTGATATATTTGAATACAAGACAGCTTTGACTACACCCTTACAGAAAATCTAAAAATTTGACTGTACAAATTTGGAGATTTTTGAAAGTACATTCACACATTTCAACAGTGAAATAGCTACATTCCTGAAACTGGAGGTGCTAGAAAAAGACTTTGCTTTATAAATCCAGACAACGGCTGATATATTTGAGTACAGGACGTCTTTGACTACACCCTTACTAAAAATCAATAATTTTTAGTAAGCCTATATTTAAAATCTTTATTATGTGTAATGTTTAAATGACAGTGTTTATTCACCACTGCCACCAACATGGTAGATTGGAGGTATACACTTCTCACTCATAAACTGATCTTGTAATAGTACATTACTTTCTTTGTAGTATACATATCCCCATTCTTACACATTTCCTTTCCTTCTATTATATAGCTTCCTTTAACATTGCCAGCACCACAGGAAAACCACTTGATTTATGCTGTGTAATGGTTATTTACCCTGGATTAGTAGTTAGGGTACAATACAAAATACAAACATACATTAAAAAAATTTATTAAAATACTACTGTTAGAACTTCATAAGAACAATGAATCTGAATAATTTCAATAGTAATGACAGCTACAAAAGTCATGATATTCAGAACTTAAACAACAGAGCACTAGCACTGTGACATGTTTAAGGAACAGAGCCACCGATGCAGGAAGGTGTTACATAAATTGTGACTCAATGGGAAAACATTTTTGAAAGGTTCTCAATGTGAAGCACTTCACCTGTTATTCACCAATTATTTTAGGTAACCAAGTTCTTTAAGGCGGCTGATTAAATGAGTCAGGGCTAGTTAAAGGTCCCATGACATGGTGCTCTTTGAATGCTTTTATATAGGCCTTAGTGGTCCCCTAATACTGTATGTCTCTTTTATATAGGCCTTAGTGGTCCCCTAATACTGTATCTGAAGTCTCTTTTATATAGACCTTAGTGGTCCCCTAATACTGTATCTGAAGTCTCTTTTATATAGACCTTAGTGGTCCCCTAATACTGTATCGTCTCTTTTATATAGGCCTTAGTGGTCCCTAATACTGTATCTGAGTCTCTTTTATATAGGCCTTAGTGGTCCCCTAATACTGTATGTCTCTTTATATATAGGCCTTAGTGGTCCCCCTAATACTGTATCTGAAGTCTCTTTTATATAGACCTTAGTGGTCCCCTAATACTGTATCTGAAGTCTCTTTTATATAGGCCTTAGTGGTCCCCTAATACTGTATGTCTCTTTTATATAGGCCTTAGTGGTCCCCTAATACTGTATCTGAAGTCTCTTTTATATAGGCCTTAGTGGTCCCCTAATACTGTATGTCTCTTTTATATAGACCTTAGTGGTCCCCTAATACTGTATGTCTCTTTTATATAGGCCTTAGTGGTCCCCTAATACTGTATGTCTCTTTTATATAGGCCTTAGTGGTCCCCTAATACTGTATCTGAAGTCTCTTTTATATAGGCCTTAGTGGTCCCCTAATACTGTATCTGAAGTCTCTTTTATATAGACCTTAGTGGTCCCCTAATACTGTATCTGAAGTCTCTTTTATATAGACCTTAGTGGTCCCCTAATACTGTATCTGAAGTCTCTTTTATATAGACCTTAGTGGTCCCCTAATACTGTATCTGAAGTCTCTTTTATATAGACCTTAGTGGTCCCCTAATACTGTATCTGAAGTCTCTTTCCCGAAATTCAGCCTTGGTGCAGAATTACAGCCACTACAGCCAGTCCCACAATGAGCTTTACTTAGGATGTGCCATTTCTGTGTCTGTAGCTATTGAGGAGGAGAGAGGGGGGGGGGCAAGGTGGAGGGTGGGGGTGTGGCCTTGACCAACTGCCACTTTGCTCGTTTGAAAGCCATGATGTCTCTCTCTCATGGGTGGGCCAAATTCTCTGGGCGGGCAAAGCAGAGAAAGGGGAGGTAACCTTTCCCCTTATGACATCATAAAGAGGAGATTCCAGATGGGCCCATCTGAGCTTTCATTTTCTCAAAGGCAGAGCAGGATACCCAGGGCTCGGTTTACACCTATCACCATTTCTAGCCACTGGGGAACCATAGGCAGGCTGGGGGAACTCATATTAATGTTAAACAACCTCATAAAGTGAAAGTTCCATGCCATGGGACCTTTAAGTTTTTGATAACTTTGATATTTACACTTACGAAGTCAACAGCACTTTATTTTAAGCTGCTTACTCCATGTAGGCCTACCTTGGATACTTTATACCAAAGGAGATGAGAGTAGCGTGCTGCAGATAATTGCAAAAAGCAACTTTTCTTAGAGACTGTGATGAACAAAGGATAACTGTCATCCCAACATGCAAGTATATTCTGGTGTAGTACAGCCGGTACATAGCACTTCCCCGGACGCTGTATGCATAGCTGTCCACTGCTCCTAATACATAGGATGGGTTTAATGCAGTAATAGAATTTCACTACATTGTACTGTGTGTATGTGACGATTAAGAATAAAGTTTGATCCTTTTGATCCTTTTTGAGTTTCATATTTTTAGTCATTTAACGGTAGAGATATGGGATTTTACTTGGTAACATCTCCTAAATTATACAGTAAAAATGGTTTGACTTTCAGTATGGGTGTAGTCAGAGATGTCCTGTGCTCAAATATATCAGTCATTGTCTGGAATTATGGAGCAAAGTCTTTTTTTATAGCACCTCCAGTTTCAGATTTGAATTCATTTTTCACTAGAAATGTGAGACTTTACTCCATAAAATCTCCAAATGTATACCGTAAATTATTATTGGAATTATTAATGTTATATTCTTGTAAAATCCAACAATACATTCTTTTCACAATTTAGTGGAATTTTATTTGTATTGTAAGGGACACAGGTTAAATATATTTTACTTCTGGTGAATATAATCCATTAATCTTGTTTTTATATGTAGCCTACTTTGTATTAACACCTTATTTTGAAAACCGGTAGTAGTCTAGTAGTCTAGCTAGTGCACTAGAATTGTAGTGTCGGCTGATTTGACGCAGATCCGACTGTCGGCTGGCTGGACCGCAGTATCTTTTTCACGTTTTAATGATGCACTTGTCGACTAAGCAAAGCAGTGTTTCAAGTAAGAACATTTGCGTGGCTATTCCTCCTTCCCTTCCCCTCTCTCTTTGTCACTCTCATTCAAACACACACGGGCTCCATTGTAGCTGTCTCGGTAACGTTACCCAGTTGTGATGACGGGTCACGTCCGGATGGTTGATTAGCCTACCGCTCCGACATAAATTGACAACGTGCTCAACTCTCGGTAAAATTAACCCTAAGCGAGTCAAGCTCTTCGGTTCATATAGTAAATTCTTTGAGAGGCCAGTGTGTTTTGTTTTGATTGAAAACTCTGGCAGCTAACAGTAGAGAGGACCTAACGAGAGCTCATGCCCGCCACCCGCATGCGCAGCTGATGGTTCAGTACGGCGAACAAATTGTGGATGCATCTGAGTTTCCTCACTGTTGTGCGTAACTGAGCAGAACATATAAACACACACTCATAAGTACCTTAAACTGCGCATCCTCTCTCCTGTTTGTAAGTATTGCGTATACTTGTCTTTTTTATTTTATTTTAGTGCGCTATGGACCTTTTTGTGTCCTTAATACATTTTATTATAATAGTTATTATAATAATAATTTGTATTATTGTTATTGTTGTTATTATTATTTATTTGGGGGGGGGGGCTTAAAGAGTTTTTACGTCCAAAGGGGGGGAAAGGCAGAAGATGTTTTAGTACTATTGATGTATTTGCGTTTGATAAGAACTGAAAGGTTTTTGATCCTTTAGGGGATCCGTACTTTTGCGCACGCGTAGGTCACTCGGCAGGGTCGATGTCGTAAGTTCCAGCGTCCAGCCAAGGAAGGAATCTTTTTAAGTTTTCTCGAAGTGAGAATACTAGCTAGTTGTCGTACGAAGTATAATTGCGCCATTACGGGTTTTTGTTGACAAAGCGTTAATAGTGTCGGTAACCGGGCCACTAATAGAATATGGCTCTCAGAAGGTGTTGTTGGGGATTTGCAGGGGTTGTTCCGCGGCTGTTATGGAACAGTACCGTCCTGTCTGGGTCTTCCGTCCCGGGAGCACGAAGCTCTGTGTTCAGCCTTGTCAACACTCACCACGGTTGCAAAAGTGAGCTTCACTTCCATTTAGCGTCGCATTAATTTGTGACAACATTTCGACTGCCCATGTGAATGTCACCTGGTAGGCTGGCGACAATACTATAATGTTTTGAAAATGTTCATATGTGGCATGCTGTCTGTTTTTCTTTCAGCTACAGAGTTGCTGCTCCGCGGGTTCAGTTCCGCGCCACCGAGCACGGATGTGAGTTATGAGCAGCTGAAGCAGCTCCTGGCTGGCCAGAAGGTTGTACTTATAGACGTCCGAGAGCCCTGGGAACTCAGGGAGTACGGCGGCATCCCCGGGTCAATTAACGTTCCTCGTGAGTGTTCTTCAAAATACACAGAAAGTCAGTGTTAGGGCACGGATGTAACGTCAGACCCACTTGTTAGACCAATATACAAAATGTAGTGTCAAAATAGTTTTAAGTTTTCAGCGGGTCATTAATACATTTGAGAATGTTCCAGAATCATATCAAGTGTGTCACACATAATATTTAGGCCCTATATAACCCAGCTCTGCCTCAGTTTATAATTGCAGGCTTTTTTGATATGGAATAAACTGCTTCAATAGTACATTCCCAGTCAAATAAAAAATATTTCAACATGGATGACACCTGCAAACAACTTTTTTCATGGTTAACATTTCTTTAAAATAAAGAAAATATATATATATATATATATATATATATATATAAAATAATCCTGATAAGTGAATAGGTACAATGCGTTGACACTACTTACCACAGTTCCCAGAAACCACCAAAGTTTAGTTTTATCTAGATTTAAAGTGCTACACTTGACCTATCTGTGCTTCTTTGACTTTGCAGTGGGACAGGTGAACACTGCCCTCCAGCTGGGTCCGGAAGAGTTCAATGAACAGTATGGTGGTAAAATGCCCCAGCAGACAGATAACATTGTGTTCACCTGTCTGAAAGGGATCAGGAGCAAGGACGCGCTCAACACTGCCGCCTCGCTGGGATACAAAGAGTGAGACATGTTTCCTTGGCATATCTCTTTCAAAATCATTGCTTTTCACCTCATTATTGAGCCTATCAATTAATGAACTATTGTATTGAACTAAGTAGTGTTTTTCAAGTCTGGGAAAATGCTAGAGTACCAGTACATTTTTATAGCTGAGTTTTATATGTGACTTTTATAATTCATCACAAGACGGTATTAAGTTTAACCAACTTGAGATTTTATGACCCGTTGTTGCATAATGCCAACCCATCATGCAGTGCTCTTTTGAGACCGTAGACTACTGTAGAGGCTAAGCCTAAGCGTTAACCCCCTGAGGTGCTGTAGTTTAGTTCAGTTTAGTTTATCTGTTTTACAGAACATAAAAAAACAAATTACATTAAAGAAATAAAAAAATACATGCAAGGGTGTGGCAGAAACCTGTAGTGGCTTATATAAAAACTACAACCTAAGTACATACACAAATGTAGACATACAAAATCAAAAATACAGGTACACTGTACCACAGGTTGAATAGTTGACACACTTTTTACTTTGTTTGATCAATTAAAGTCCAAGTTGTCAGTCAAAAGCAGTAGTTCCATTTATTTCCAGTGCTGCTTAATGGTTTCTCCAAACAAACGGTGACTGTGTTTGTGTGTCTGGCTGGCTGTGTGTGGCCTTTAGTTGTGTGGGGGTCAAACACTGTCAGTGCTTCCAGGTAGAACACCTGACTATTTATCCCCTGATCGCTAATTGGCTTTTGCAGCTACTTAGCTCAAAAGGCTAACATTCAGTACGTTTACATGCACTCCCAATATTCCACTATTATTTCGAATATGACAATATTCCGAATTTGATACAGGTCATGTAAACAGCATACGGTCGGATATTCCGGATAAGGCATTAATCCGAATATAGCATTTTCTGATTAAGACGTGGGATATTCCGGTACTATTTGGGTTTTAGAGGCATTCTTTGGACAATGGATTGGAATATGCGTCTCATATTTTGGGGTTTTCACCGCAGGCTTATGGTCAGCTCTGGTTGCTGTAAACAAACCCATCAGCCAACAGTTGGCAAGACTGCAGACCCGATAAGAAGGAGAAACACAGTTACTTTTAAACATTATCAAAGACTTGGATATCAACAGGTTTTTGGATATGACCACACATCGCTACGCCGACCTTTTCAAGAAGCTGGTTGAAGGAATGGAAGAGGGACACTGTGTTCGCACGGTCCAACAAGTGGTTGAAAACTTTGAAAAAATCCACGTTTTGCATGGCTACATGTAAACGGGAATATTAGTGGAATATTCACTTTCATTAGCCATGTAAACAGCTTAGTCGGAATATCGTCTTTTTCGGGAATGAGGGCACAACCCGGAATATTATGTGCATGTAAACGTAGTGAATGAAATCATTAAATCCAGCATATTACTATATAGTACAGTCAAACCCTGACAGTGTTGGGATGACATATCTCACCTGGTAGAGTATGTACCCCATGTGGGCTGGGTCCTTGAGTGGTTCAGGTACAGGTCCGCATCTGCCCTTTGCTCTGTGTCGTCTGCTCTCTCTATCCCCCTTTCCCTGTCATTCTCAAGCTATCATAAAGGCAATTTTAAAAACCACCAAAATCAAATGCTGTTTAGTTTTTTACGTACCTGTTTATGCAACATATCAATCACTTACTTCCTTTTTCTCTTCATTTCAGTGTTAAGCATTACCCGGGTGGATGGCAAGACTGGGTGAAAAATGAATGAAATGATCCAATGATAACGAAACCAAAAAGAAATACCCCCTTTTTATTTATTTTTTTTCTCAGACTACGCAAATGACTACCTAACTGTATATGATTGTGAGTTAAAATGAAGCCACAGATGCATCTGCAGTTGTTGCCACCATCATTCAATAAATTAAATTATAGTTTTGATTAACAGTGATATTTAGTTTGTGTTTTGTCGTTTTTCATTTTATTTCTTTTGTACAATCAATCAACAATGTCGGTCAGGTTTATTACAAAAGACATGAGAAGACATTTGAATAATTTGTGATATAAATAGGCATAGAACGGTGACAGCCACTAGGACTGAGGTGATCTATGGTATTGAAGGGCCATGTCTAATATCCACTGTGTCTCAGTATGAATTTGCCACCCACCCTCCAGGGAACATTAACAGATTCCGTTGTCATCCATGATAATAAATGTGTTTTTAACTGAGAAAAATGCCTCTACTACAGAATTTCAACCACGACCATGGACCTTGTTCCCTATTAACTTGCCCTTTTACAGCTTAGGATGAAACTCCAAGCAGGACACAGAAATGATATTATCCTGATAGGTAATAAGATAAGATTTCTAAATTATCCAAGTGCCTCATGGAACTTAGGAGCAGCTTGTTGATACCAAATCATTGACACTGAATAGGAAACTGACCTCTGAGTGACTTTCCAGATGCATGACTAAATAATCTGGCTCAGAAGTATTAATGCTATTTCTGCTTAGGTTAAACAGTATTCTATAAGCATGACAGGAAAAACTCTAAATGATTGTTCATGTTTATATTTAACTGTTCAAGCAGGCCTGTGAGTCTCACTACACCCTATCATCTGGCCTGTTCAATTAGGAAAACACAAAATGCAATAAATTACTCTGAAAGGAAGCATTAGCTTAGCGGCTAGCTGAATGAATAGTTGAACGTGGGAGTCGGGGTTGTGTTAGCATTTGAAGCCAGACTTTGTAAATACTGTGATGGAAAATACCACAATGATGATGAGTGATGTTATTTAGCTGCAACATGAAAAGAGCTGGTTAGTGGAGATTGATTGTTCAAATGACTTGACAGATTCCACCTCTTCCCAAAAGTCCCAAGGTGCTGCTAGATCTGAGGTCAATGGGGAGGAATAGATGCTTGCTTAATCCATCAAGACATGTTCAGTACAATAAATAAAACAAAAATGTTATAACTTGGTTTGTATGTTTTCAATGTGATGAAAACCAATAGCATCTGGCTTTTGGACAGGTTACAATGTTTGTGTGTGTGTGTGTGTGTGTGTGTGTGTGTGTGAAACCTGAATGATTTTGTTTTCTACAAGGGTTAATGTTGCTAGTAGTAAATGTTTACAGTACATTTTAAGGACTGACCCAGGACCAAGTGACCCTGTAGGTGTTCGCCCTGAACAGACATGAGCACTGTTTTCTCCCCTTATATCACTGTGCCATGTCAACCATGAACTCAAGACTAACCCTCCCCTCTTTTTTTCTTCTGCCTCCTTATTTCCCTCAGAAGCAGTTAATTGCATTCTCTTTTTTTATGATTGCTATGGTTTTAATATGTTGAAAACATCAGACAAATCGCTGGGGCTCTTTGTTCCCCTGCAGCCGCAGCCTCATCAGGTCACCCTCCAGCTTCTGCTCAGCATTCAATTAAAGTCCCTCATCCCATCAGAGCAGATCATATCAGTGCTGCACCTTCTAGATGCTACCGGATCTTGCCTGCTTGCCTGTCTGCTGCCAAGTGCGGTATTGGACACTGATGGGGTGGATAATACTGGCAAAACCCACTGTGGTTCTGATAAACGGGAGTCTGACATGATCCCATTCTGTGATTTTCAGAAAGACTAATGGTTGACGCCCTCAGCCACTATCCCAGCCAAGCTCTGCTCCTCACAATCTGCTGACAGATATCTGAGCAGCAGGTCAAGCCTGAGTTGGTGCAGAGGTTCGAGATTCCACAGGTGTTGGCTCATTAACTGGGCTGTCTTTGACAGAGCTGGGGTATGGCTGGCAATGGACAGTATAAAACCTGAGACTGGGTTGACAGTCAGGGAGTGCAAACAAGGTGGAACAGCCCTGAAGTGCAGTCAACCACAGACAAGCCCTGCTTGAGTATTTCTGTCATCTCCCTTCAGAGGACCAGAGGAAACACAGTCGCTGCCGCCACCATGAGCCGCAGCCCAGAGAGGATCTCATCCTACCGCCGTCACTTTGAGGACAGCAGCAGCTCGTCCTACCAGGTCAGGGTGTCCAGTCCATCCCCCACCAGGAGAGACACCCGTCATGCCTCCGCCGGTTACTCCTGCAGAGCCGGGGCCAGCGGCATGCGTGTGGAGTCAGTGGGACGAAGGAACGTCTCGGCTGCACGCAGGACTCGCATGGTTGGAGCAGGGTAAGCTGTGTCAGTTACAGTACAGGGCCTACACATGGACAGATGTGGGGTTTATGGGTAAGCAGGCTATACAGTTAGATTAGCATATTATGGCCTACATCATTGTCAGTGGTGGAATGTAAGTACAAATTTGAACTACTTGAGTCTTTTCTTTTCATGCCACTTTCTACTTCTCCACTACATTTCAGTGAGAAATATTGTACTTTTTACTCCACTACATTCATCTGACAGCTTTAGTTATTTTACAAATTCAGTTTTGCACTCAAAACACATGTAGTTTGTAAAATACAGTGTTTTCTTATAAATTAAACTACTCAACAATATAACGGCCTACAAGTCCAGACACTTAGCTGATTGACAGAACTGTTTTGATCGTTTCTAAAATGTGAGGATTTTTCTGCATTGAGCACTTTTACTTTTAATACTAATACTAAGTACATTTTCCTGATGATACTTCCATACTTTTACTTCTACCATTTTCAATGCAGGACTTTTACTTGTAACAGAGTACTTTCACTTTTACTTAAATAATCTGAATACTTCTTCCACCACTGGTCATTGTTAAATATATATAGAGGTTTACTCCTCGACGCAGCGGCCGCGGGTTCAACTCCGCTCTGCGGCGCTTTGCTGCACGTCATTCCCCCTTTCATGCCTTCAGCTGTCCTATATAATTAAAGGCCTAAAATGCCCAAAGAATAATCTTAAAAAAGATGTTCTTTATGTAAACGTACGTTCCTCTTTCTCAAGCTGTCATTCAAGCCATTTACAGTACGTTTTAGTACAGGACACATTCACATCTCCTCATGATACCTACCCCTTCTTCAAATTTGATGTCTTTGTCTTTGGGTAACTTTTCAGCGTGAGTGCAGGAGCCTTGGTCTGTGTCGGGCCAAGTGGAGAACCTCCTATAGATCTGGATGTGGCTGCAGCTGAAAACCATGAATTCCTCAACACCCGCACAACTGAAAGACAGGAGATGATCGTCCTCAATGACAGACTGGCTGTATACATTGACAAGGTAAAACAGCCTTCAAACTAACCCCATACTTCTTCCCTCAGTGCTGAAAAATATACTAAGGAAAAATGCCTTTCGGTGCAAAATGGGAGCATATTACTGTCACTCTGCGAGCACATGGACAGGAAACATGTTGTGCTTTCTGGTTCAGACGTACTTGAAGTCACAGAGGAGGTTTTCTCATGCTTACAGGTTCGATCCCTTGAGCAGCAGAACAAGCTACTGGAAACAGAGATCGAGGCCTACCAGAACCGCTTTGAGAATCCATCCGGTCTGCGTCTCCTGTATGAGGAACAGCTGAGGGAGCTGAAAAAGATCGCTGACCAGATGAGAGCTCAGCGGGTGAGAAAGAATTCTAAGCCGCACATCGCCTCTGTTTCTTTCTTTTACGTTTCAGAAGCTCAATAAAGCAGAAAGACTGAATTCTTCGTTTCCGGCGAGGTTTACACCTCACTGAGCTGTAGAGGATCTATCCAGGCAACGATACAAGACGTCAACTTGGTGTTTTCAAGGTTCCTTACCTGGTAACAGGCTTATTTCTGGCAGGCAAATGGAGAGGTGCCTCAGCGTGTTAAGGGTGTCAGGGAGTACAGCTGTCTTCAGCTATGTTTTATGCACAGATGAGATGGCTTGATTGTACATTTGCTGACACACACACACACACACACACACACACACACACACACATGAATTAAGTTAAGCTATAAAATACACAAGTGTCTGATCTACATTTTCAACGCACCCTTGCACACTCCAAGTCTAATAGACAATCATATTACTTCTGGTTTCTTGGTTGTAGGACATTTCCTTGGCGGCTAAGGAGTCCACAGCTGCCCAACTGGAGGCAATCAAAATCAAATATGAGGAGGCAGTGGAGCTGAGGAGGAAAGCTGAGTTAGACATTGAAGCCTTCCGTCCAGTAGGTGGCATTTAATTATCCAATATCTCTGTCCTCATCAGATTAATTTACAGTCCCAAACCCGTGTGATAATCATGGTGTGTGTGTGTGTGTGTGTGTGTGTGTGTGTGTGTGTGTGTGTGTGTGTGTGTGTGTGTGTGTGTTGTTCCTCAGGATGTTGACAAAGCCACCTCCTCGCGCATTGCCTTGGAGAAGAAGCTGGAGCAGCTGGAAGTTGAAATTGAATTCCTAAAACGGGTCCATCAACAGGTGGATACCATCTTCACGTAAGAATCACATATTTAGTTTGGTTTTTTCCATTTTTAAGATGACTTAAGATTTCTTTTTTTCCAGGAAATTGATGAGCTCATGAAACAGATCTACTCGGCGCATGCGTCAGCTCAGAGTGCATTCACCCTCCCTGACCTAGCAGCTGCTTTGAAACAAATCCAAACCCAGTACGACGACATCGCAGCCAAAAATCTCCAGGTCAAATAATCACACATCCGCACTGCCTGAAGTCAAATTCTTTGTGTTTTACATTACAGTCATTTGAGTTTTTCACCCCTTATTTTTAGGAGATGGATTCATGGTATAAAAACAAGTTTGAAGGGTTGACCAGTAAGACGTCAAGGCATGTGGATAAGGTTCGAAGCATTAGAAATGAAATAGCCGGTGCCAAAAAGGATGTGAGTATTAAAAGAATGTATAAATGAGGCTGGATTGACAATTGATATTGAATGTCTATAATGACTAGTAATCATATAAAAATATCTCTATCGATCTATACCAGATCCAAAGCAAAGACCGTGAATTGGATGCCATGAGGAGCAAGAATGAAGCTCTTGAGGCCCGGATCCGAGAGACACAAGAAAATTACAAGAAGGAACTGGAAGACCTGGAGGTAAAGAAAGGCTTATGTAGTCCCAGGGTGCACACCTGTGCACACATATACTCTCATGCATGCAGACTAAAAGCCACCACAATAATTCATTCATAAAGTAATTGTATGGCTCTGTTAACCTAATAGGCTCGGATCGAGGCCCTGCAGTTTGAGCTGAAATCCTACAAGGAGAAAATTGCACTGCACCTGCGTGAGTACCAGGACCTCCTGAATGTCAAGATGGCTCTGGAGATTGAGATTACAACATACAGGTGAAGAAAAACTACCTTAAATTGATGTTGTGCCATGAAATATATATTTAAATGCATGTAAGTTGTGCCCTTTTTAAATATTTGTTTTTTTTGTTACAGAAAACTCATCGAAGGAGAGGACCTGCGGCTCTCTGGCATGATGCAAACCCTGTCTCTCACCAGCTGTAGCGTGAGCGCCATTGGTGGTGGGATGAGCTTCAGTGGAGGCAGCATGGGTGGTGGTGGTGGCATGGGTGGCGGGATGATAGGAGGTAGTGGTGGAGGTGTTGGAGGGCCGGGGAGTGGAGTGGGAATGGGTGGGGGCATGGGGGCAGGAGGCATGGGCACAGGTCCAGGCAGTGGTGCTGGAGGAATGGGTGGAAGAATGGGTGCTGGAGGTCCTGCTGGTAGGGCAGGTGGGGCAGACATGGGCGGTGGTCATGGATTGGGAGCTGGGGGTGTAGGAGCTGGCGCAGTGGGTGTGGGTACTGGTGGAGGCAGTGGAGGAGTGGGTGCCAGAGGAATGAGTGGTGTTGGCACTGGTGCTGGCGGATTGGGAGCTGGAAGCATTGGTGCTAGTGCTGGTAATGGTCTTGGGGGATTGGGCTCTGGAGCTGGAGGTCTGGGCACTGGGGCTGGAGGTGTGGGTGTTGGGGGTGGCACTGCAGGTTCAGGTGGCATGGGCACCGCGGGCAGTGGTTTCAGTGGAGGAAATAGCGGTGTTGGTGGAGGCACAGGTGACAAAATTGGTGGAGGCATAAATGGGGATGGACGTAAAGATCGTGGTATGGGTCCTGCTGGAATGGGTGGCGGAATCGGAGGGGGTAGAGGAACTGAGGGTGTGGGTGGAGGTGATCTAGGCGTTGCACTGTCAGGCATTGGTGGAATGGGTGACAGCAGTGGTGCCGGGATGGGATATGGATCCAATGGATATGACGGCAAAAATGACCCCTACGCAGAGCAGGCTGTGGAGCTGACGGAGAGGAGGACGGTGCTCATTAGGTAAAGGTACCATCAGGTATCATCTTTCTTTTTCTTTTCAACATTTATTTGCATAAAAATAAAATCAGACTTAAAGTGTCTTAACCTGCTTAGGGTTACATATAAGGCCAGCATACAGCTATTTGGAGGTCCAACAAGCTTCATGTGGTTACTTCAGCCCTCTGCATTTTCTTTCCTCCCCTGCAGAACTGTTAAAAATGAGGATGACGTGCTGGAGATGGACCACCAAGAACAAACCTACACCATCACCGGTGCAGCCGACGACTCTGACGAGGAATGAGCAGCATGAATTCCCAAGTGACCTCCCCTCGGCCTTAAAGCTCCACACCCCCCTGAGCTTTGCACTGACCAAAGCCCATGTCTGGGCACTGACCTTCGCCCTTTGCCCTGGACAAGAAGACCATGAATGACCCTTTGCCTCACAGGGTTTAAATATAACACTCAACATGGTCTCTAAACGTTTGTGTGCCTTACACTCCCTCCCTTTTTTTCTACTTGCTGCAAATAAAGCTATCAGCATTCAACTACCTTGTCTTCCTTTTTTATTTGATGTCTTTTTCGGTGTTTACACAATGTTATTAATACTACTTTCATGAAATGCTGGTAAAAGAAAGTCTCTTGCACAACTGAGAGAGAGAGAGAGCGATGTAGCTTATTTTTGATAGCTTTGGCTTGTGAGGATAAAGAGGGAGAAAAAGGGAAATGAAGTAGTGAGGGAACAGCAACACAGAGAGAAAGGCAAACTCACCTGAGGGTCGAGGCGGTCGCCCTGACACTTTCTGGAGGGCTAAGGAATCCGTCAGTCAGATTCTGTCCTGCAGCAGAGTGATGGCACACAGCCGTTTCCTGTCCTCATTCCATCCACATCCACACCTTTTCCTCCTGCTGCTGATTGGGAGCGATTGGATCTGGCCAGCAGATGCCAAACACACTCAGTGTCCTGCTCAGGGGCTTAGAGCAGAGACATGCAACACACCAATCCTCTGAGAGAAACTAAAACAAAAGATAGGAACAGGGCTGCTGTTATTATAGCAGCAATAACATTACTGTGCCATTATTATTATTATTATTATTATTATTATTATTATGAAACATCTGATTAAAGTCAACTGAAGATCAAAAACCTACTTTGATTTTACAGTGGAATGCTTCTACATTACTGGACCCCTAAAATATTTTGCTTTTGCTTGTGAAGATGAATAATCAGAATGCACACGTTTAAATATGAATTGCCAAATGTTTATTGTTTCAAATGTTGGATTAAAACTCTAATGTTCTCCAAACTTGGAATACAATACAGCAAATTGGTTTTAGTTTTAGCAAATAAATTGCGCAAATAAAATGTGTATACAATCAGGCTTGTGATTAATAGCAATATAATAATAAAAAAACAAGCAAGATTAAATGAAGACAAAACACGAAACGAGCCTACTTTAAGCATTGTTAAACAACGCGCCTCTCCTATCATCATCTCACTGTATTATATCATTGCTTAATAAATCATTTTTACGATGATCATGCAGAGACTTCATGTTGAAATAATCAATATTTCTCTCGGACATCATTTCCACAAGCTCATCCCACCCGAACACGCAGGAGACAATTAGTTCGAACCTAGAACTGTCAATCGGAGATATAATGAGGAGCCGCGAGACAGTCATATCATTATAGATTACATTTTGTTACAGCGAATTATTAATGTGCATCCAACCCGAACGATGTAGGATCAGTGTGTATATATATATAAGCTATATATTTAAAAGCACAGTATATTTAAAAGCACAGTATATATATATCCTATATATGTATATGCTTAAGCTCAGTGAGATACATGCACATTTCATCAATATGATGAGATGGAATGTATTAATATAATTAAGTGTGTGTGTGTGTGTGTGTGTGTGTGTGTGTGTGTGTGTGTGTGTGTGTGTGGAATGCGGAGCTCTCCATGGTGCTTCATCTTCACAGAAACATTGACGAGTGTAGTTTAACCATTCAGATAGGCCTGAATAAATTAATAAAAGATAATTTTGCCACATTTCAGACAGTCTAAACCTTCTTTCTGAAACACAGTTTGTCAAAAAGCCTTCTCTAAACATTTTCAAATCAGCAAACGTAACGCAGATTTCATTTAAAAAATGGTTGAATTATTGTTATTTTTATTATTATTATTATTATTATTATTATTATTGCAAAACCACAAACAACTATCTACAAAACAGTTTGGAAATTATACATTTTCCCCGTGAAAAGGGAAAAATGCTAAATGATTCCGGTAGGCTGTTTGTTCACATAATAACCATGACTTTGACTAAAATATCTGGCTTCATTCAAACATATAGGCCAGTCAAGGTTACGTGTCTTTAAACATGCTCTTTGCCATTAGAGTTGTTTTGCTCACACTTTTAGTTTGCAGAAACACACCGCATGGCCAATTGGGTCACTAACCTCCATATGAGGAAAAATGCTGTTTAACTCTGGGCCGAGGGAAACAGCTCCTTATATTCACCAAGAAGGGCAAAAGTTGTGACTTTCTTTGAAAGCTGCGGTTTTCTATCACTTTGTGCATATGCTTTGGGTGGCTAAATCCCAATTAGGGTCGGCTGACACGCTGCTCTATTCATGCACAGCCCTGCCTGCATACATTTGCCTAGGAATGATCTGCTCAAATAGATCTCCTGCTAAATGCGTTGGACAGCAGAGAGAATCGGCCTGACTGACACTTTCTTTCTGAATCAACCGAGTGAGAAAAGGTATGAATTTATAAGGTAGGCTACACCGAAACATATCAATTCACGATACTTCACACGCTTTTATCCGCATCTCCTCATGCGAGACAAAGTGAGTTTAAGTCAGGGAAATGTGGCCTGAAAAAGCCCGGCGCAAACTTTGTAGAGACTTTGAATACCGAAATGGTGCAGCCCACTTCTGGGGGAGAAAGAGAGAAGTCATTCTGAATGAAATCACGCATGAACAGCGTTGAATCAGGTGTCGTTTATTCTGCTCCTCTCTAATGCGATTTTGAATATTAGTCTGGGTTAAAATCCCAATCATGTCATCTGGTGGGAGTCCCATACAAGCATAATTACTATTCAAACGCGTCGCTAATGTCCCACCCGCAGCAAGGCAGCTGGTCTGCCCTGGGTGCAGCTTGCTTCTTTCCCCAGGTTTCTCGGAGAGTTAAACACCTTTAATATGACCGGTTGTGGTTTTAAATAAAGACAAGAAAAAAGGCGAGGAGTAAGATAAACAGGCCTGTCCAAAGCGTTTCTCTTTGTCTGAGAGCGGGCTCAGATCTCAAAGGAATAATAATAAGATTCTTTTGCTGCATGGACAGAGTTCAACCTGTCCAGAAAACCAAAAGCATGAGGATTTAAGTTTTCTTTCTTTCTTTCTTTCTTTCTTTCTTTCTTTCTTTCTTTCTTTCTTTCAATTAAAACAAGTGTGACCAAATGAATGTGTGAGGTGTCGAAGGTGTGGGCTTACATGTGGAGAAATAAATGGATTTAGACAAACAGTCGTTTCCAAGACGTGGGAATCGGTGAGAAACAGGCCACATTGCTAAGTGGGACAATGATTGGGCTCCTTCTGAATAGAACCAAACAAAGTTTATGGGTCGACGTAAAAAATGTGTTTTCTTCCGAGCTCAGAGGGGTCTTAAATGGTGGGCCATTGAAACCAGTCCGGGAGAGGTGGTGGTGAACCCTTGGCTCCCCTCAAGTATAGTCAGGGAGCATGAATGGAGATCCCTGGTGGGGCATTGCTCTCTGTATTTACCGCGTTGCTTTGCAGACAGGTTGTTCCTCTATATTCATGGCTCATTAATGGCCAACCAGTTAAATCAGAGCCCCACCGTTTAGACAGTTAAAATCCGAAAAAGGCTGGCAAGAGCCGGGCAGGGCCGCCCATAAAAACGTCTCCCTCCTCTCCCGACTCCGATTCTTCTCAGCTTGTTATTTACGTTTATTGAAAAAGACGCGGAGTGCATTGAAGAGAAGAAGCGCACTAGCGGAATGCTGTTGATTGACTCCGCAATATTGTCCCAGAATAAAGATCCGAGCATGTAATTAATGTCTTTTTCCTTTTTTTTTGTTTTCTTTTTTTTTTCTAAAAAGGAGGAGGGTCAAGCCATTTGCTTCCAACCCTGTTTTCACTCTGACACCGAGCCTTTTGACTGCTCTTCAGGGCTTCAGAGCGCACAGTGGCGCGGGGATTCAGCCCAGCGACTTCTCCGCAAAACTCTCCCCCCCCCCTCCCCTCCTCGGAGAATAATTCATTTCGCTGTGGAGAAGTGCATGGGGATTTTAAAGCAGCGCAGGGGTGGATGGGAACCAGCCGCAAATGGCGAGGCGTTAATAAATAACCCCTCCGCACAGCCAGGCGCAAACATTGCGCCCATTGAGGAGATTGTTCGCGTGTCGTTCAGGCTCTTTGACTGACTGTGGAAGAGAGAGAGAGAGAGAGAGAGAGAGAGAGAGAGAGAGAGAGAGAGAGAGAGAGAGATTAATGTCTATTATTTATTTAGAGCATTTTTTTTTTTAATGAATGAATGCAATGCACTGATTTAAATTGAACTGTGCAATGTGTTTTATTGTTGTTTTGTGTTTATTCTTTATTTATATTCTTTCTTTAGACAACATATTAAATACTGCTGGGAGGCATAACACCTATCACTTCTGGACATTTGATCATTTTGTATTATTTGATCTAAAAAGTCATATCACGGGAATTTTTGGCATCGAAAGGATAAGCTATGTCCACAGTGGACAGGTCATAGGTCTGAATGCATCGCCCACAGGTTCTTCCTCTTCTGCTCAGACTCATCGCCACAGCCATCAGAAAGCAAGGCTCCAACTACTTCAACAACCTGCTGCACAGAGACACATGCTAGTCCCTCCAAGTCTCCCATCCCAATCCATCTGTATACCATTCATAGGTGAATCAAACGTTCAAGGCGTTTGGAGTCTTTCGCCATTAGGGTCATGTGGTCTGATATATTTACAATATGATAGTATGTCCATGGTAATGTGAATGGAGTTACAGTTGGGCTGATATATAGTGCCATAAATCCATCACTGTCAATGACATAAACTATCTGAAAAACGGGACAAACATTGCATTTTTCAGGTAGTCTTTTTTGTTTTGCAGGACTGCTTTTCTTTGCTCGTGATTTTTAGATTTTGATTTTTTATATTGTAAAATCAATTAATCAACCAATCAACCAACCAATCAATCAATCAACCAATCAATCAATCAATCAATCAAACAAACAAACAATCAATCAAGATCCTCAAGTCAATTAGTCAAACAAAATCAATCATGTAATCACAATAATGTCTGTCTTATTCATATGGTGACTTTGGGACTTTGGCGTTGATCATGGATTTAAAATTTCAAACAATATTGAAATATTGTATTATCGTTGTAATTCGCATATTATTCCTGTAAAGCTTTTGTATTGTTCCATTTTTGTCATTGATTTATAGAGGAGCAATTATTATAAGTTAATAGTTCGTCACTAAAATAGATAGCTGAATTGAGCTATCATATTAGGTCAAATAATGGAAGTATTTTTCAAAATAATAATCGTTCAATAATTTGTGAAATTGGTTCTCGCACAACACAATGTACGTGTTGAATAAGACAAGACAGGAAAACCACAAGTGTGTGTGTGTGTGTGTGTGTGTGTGTGTGTGTGTGTGTGTGTGTGTGTGTGTGTGTGTGTGTGTGTTGGGAAGATGCTGATGGTTATTCTCTGTTTTTCTCTCTCTCTTCCTGCTGCTGGTTCCTTTCAGTACCTGCCTGATCTCAACCCGGCACACGCCGAGAGTCAATAGAAGTTAACAAGTCCTCTAAACTTTCCTGCTCTTTTGTTAAACTAAGGACACAAAGGAGGAGGGAGAATAAAGCGCTTTGAAGTATATAAAACCCAAAGAATGCCAGCCAAGTAGATTTAAAGTAGCCACTGATTTCCAAAAACTGGCTTGAAAGGAAAGAATGGAAAAGGGTGAGGATTTATGGACAAATTATACAGTGGATTTGTCAGTTAAAATATCGGAACTGTCTGGAGGACAAAGCCACATGCTGAGGATTAATGGTCGCTCTGGACCTTTGATTCTGCTCCCTCTTTTCTCTGGCCTTGACAAATTGGATTTTGGGGATGGGAAGGTCGCCTGGCCCTTTGTGTCTCTTGACCAGTTTGGAGCAATTCATTATGCGGCGGGGTGAGGGAAAGTCTCCATGTGACCACGCCGGCCCGTTTTCCCTCTCCTCACAGCTGCTGGGAGAGCCCAACTCTCTCACACTCACTCACACACACACACACACACACACACACACACACACACACACACACACACACACACACACACACACACACACACACACACACACACACACACACACACACACACACACACACTCCTCGCTGCTGCTGCAAACTCAGGACCGCTCCCCCTCCTCCCCCTTTAAACTACCTTATAGCACAGCATCACCTCTTTGCACGCCCCCCCCCCCCGCACTCACTTGCATCCTGAGCTGGAGAGGTCGGGGAGGGGGTGGAGGGTGTGCACCGTGCACTAGAAAAGCCGGAGAGCATAACGCCACCGCGTCATTTTGAGGGCGGATATCGGCCGGTCCTCATCCTCTCTTCCTCCTGCTCTTCCTCCTTCCCTGCACTCTCCCACTCGGTCTCCATCAGCCTTCATGGTTCTGATCTCAGCCCACGCCATGCAAGCCACCCGGGCGTCCACCACCGTCAGTGTGTTTGCGGACTGCAGCATCCCGGCCGGGCTCCGGATAGGACCGGTACCGGGCATCTTCAAACTCGGGAAATACGCGTCTGACCGTAAGGAAGTTGGACCCAAGAAGAAGGTAAGAAAACATTTTTCAAATATATATATCTGTTTTTGAACAGGCCTGCAGCCCAAGAAATGCACTTTTTTTTTTTTTTTTTTTTTTTTTACCAATTTAGTCATTCCAAAATGGCATCAAAAACTTTTTTTCAAACAATTGTACTTTACTTTGTTTTGTTTACGCAATTTACGCAACCGACTTCGATAAATAACCCCATAATAAATCTAAACACTCGAATTGGCTATATATAGGCCTATAGCTACATATTAAAAACGAAAGGACTGATTTGGATTTTAAAGCTGCACTGTCAAACTCCATCGGGCCATCGGTTATTAATTGGTTTGGCCTGTCAAGTTGGAAATAATTGAGCTCCATTAGTTGGCCGACTTGTCAGTCTGTGCTTCTACTTAACCGGCCTAATGGGCGACCCGGCTCTGCTGTGTGGGATTTCATGCCCTCAGCAGCCTCACATTTCCCCGCATGGCTGGCCTGTTCTACCGATGAGCCGTTACATTTTAATGTAATCCGGCCACAGAAAGATGCCACAGAGTCCGGGGCCTCAGCCCGGGGGTACGGGAAATCATTTTAATAATAACACTGATAGGCCTACAAGATCAAATGAAACAAACTGCATCCATGTTATTGGAATGGGATTTGTCTGATAAACAGCAGTGATGAAATTCAGAGGAGTAAAGATTTTAAACAGTTATCTGTGCGGTCCGTCTACCTCCGCAGCCTGTTATTGTTGCCGCTGTCAGCGGTTGTGATTGATGCGTCTAAATGCTTGGCCTCGGGCTGCCGGCGATCATCAGGTGCAATCTCTGTGTCAAATGTCACGCTTCGATCTTTAATGTCCTTGAACAGTTTAGAAACGCTTTGACACTCCTCAAATTCGTTTCCCATATCAACTCAATTAGGCCCGAGTGTCATTTTCTTTAGTGAATTATCAGCAGAGCGGATAAAGACGCATTAAGCGCGCTTTGGTCATGCGTGGCCGCTGCACCTCCAGGTAGAATAGCACACAGTCATGGGCGACTCTATTGGTGAGAAAAATAGTTAAATCAAATATGAATAAACAAATTAATGAATTTAAAAATAATAATACAAAAAAACAAACTTCATAAAACAAGGTTTGGAAAGAAAACGGCAAAAGTTGCGCTTTTGAAAAAAAAACGAGGTCTGCTGTATTAGTTTTAATTTCAATCTCTTTGTTTGTCTGTGAGGGGGCCTTGGCGTTCATATTCCCCATCATTATCATACTGTATAGTCAAACTCATGCTCACTCTGACTGTTTGTTTGCTGTCTTAGATCCGCTTGGTACGGGGAGAGTTCGTGGATGAGTCGGCCTGTCCCGTGCCAGACTGGATCGGATTCATCCGCGCCGCCAGAAACAGTCAAGAACAAAACCTGGAGGCAGTGTCGGACTTACCTGGCGGACAGGTGAATTTTCATGACATCTCACTTTTAGCCGCAGTGTCAGATTTCTTCTCCCATGTTGGACACTTCACTTCAGTCTTCCTCTTCCCTTTTTCTGTCTGAAGATTTTCTACCGCGTGCTGAGAGAAATCCCTTCAGGAGAGGAGCTCAGTGTCTGGTACTCCAACGCTCTGGCTCAGTGGTACGACATCCCCACCACGGCCACTCCCACACACGACGAGAAAGGTAAATCAGACCGCTTTTGTTGATCCGGCGGGCCCATTGTCTGGAAATAAAAAGATGGGAATTATATAAAAAAAATTTAAAAAAAATGACTACACGAGCTCTGAATTGAAAGGTTATGTCTGGCTGTGAACAGATGTGGAGCACTGAGGATTTTAGATGTAGCCTATTAATACTAATAAAGACCATAATAATAATAATTCCAAATACCACGTTGTTTCTTTTTTTTTTAGATGTTTTTATTGCATGATACATAATATGTTTACTTTTAATTCTGGTGACATGCAATAAAGTGTGGGCCTGCGCTCAGATTGACACTGACACAACATCGACATGCTGAGGGCTCCATCTCTGCACACTTAAATAGCTGCCAATACCCGTGATGTCCCTCCTTTATCGCTCAGAGATGGAATCAATTGGATGTTGTTGTTTTTTCCTCAGGCAGCCTAGTTATTTATTTATTTTTGTCATTTATTAACTTATTTATCCCGAAAAATACCACACGTTTCAATAAATGAAAACAAATTCAACAATCACTTTCTTTAAGAAGAAATAAAGGGAAATTCGGTTAAATAATAGGATGGATGTTTTACTTCGGGCCTACAGCAGCAATGATAGAATCGATATTTATTTTGGCCTTTATTCATTTGATGTGGGCCACTAACAATCCAATAATGACTAGCAAAAATAAATCCGATTTCAAGAATATTAGACATCACAGGACACGAAATACACAGCACAATTAATGAGGCACTAGATCCTAATCTTAGCTTTAATTACCACCGATGATATTTCCTGTCACAATAGCTGATGTTTCTTGTTTGGATCAGTTTTTTTAATCGGCTTGTTTGGGCTAGTAGTGGGCTTGGGGATTAATTAAAAAATAAAAACAAAACACCATCTCAGCAGGAACTAATCCGTTGGGGAAAAAAAAGATTATTTACAGCAGACACTTTACAGGGAATTCCATTCACTTCGCATGCTTAATACATGTTATCTGGACCTGTAAGGGCCTCTTAACGGATTGAATAAATGTGAAAACAAAACGGCGAAGCTTCGAATTATATTGAATTTGCGTCGAGTCAAAAGATAATTGTGATAAAGTAATTACGGTGCTTGAAGCAAAACAATAATAAAAAGCAATTAAAAACATAAATTAACGTGTCTCGGCGACCATGGAAGAAGAAGAGGCTGGTGATTCAGTTGCGAGACGGAGGTTAACAAATGTCAGCGCGTCATTAATATTCATGTATTCAAAAGCAAATAAATTCAAAAACAAGTGCTTCATGGTAAATTAGGTGGGTGCGTCAAGGTATTGTGGCTTAATGAATGCTAACTTTTATATGGGGTGTATATTACCCTGATTCTCCGGCCCAACACCGTGTGCGCTCCTGGACATACGCTCTCTCCCATTATTAGGCGTCAACAGATGGGCCGGCGCCATTGTTTCTGGAGACTTGCGATTTCAAGCAACAGCTGCTGTCACTTCCACGGGAAAGCGCACATAGAGGGAAAGTCCCGCATTCAATGCATCGGTTTCCGAGCGCCAGATTGGGCAGGGCGTTTGCTCTTTTGATGGCGATCATAAACAATGACCCGTATGAGGATTACAAAATCATTACATCTATATTAACCTCTGAGTGCTCGACTGGGGGGTCATTAAAATGGCCTTCTGTGTCTATTACCATTTGGCACCAGATCGTAGAAACCGGATCATATCCATTTATCCTTTCTTATTATTTAAATTGAAGGTGATGTGCAGTGGGTGACTGATGGAAATGGTGCTCTTTAAAGGGACATTTTCAAAGTAACATTGATACAATATTACAATGTTTAAATATGGCAATCTCTCGATTTTATGCCAAATGTATGCGTTTTTATTATAACTGCATCACACCCTTCAATTTGTGTGCGCGTGTTGTGTGTGGTTGTGGTGGTATTGGGAGAAGAGGGAGGGTGGATCACTTGTCTGTGTAGGCGCTCACAGGTATTTTATCTACAGGTTGCCAAACCTGTTATTTTCATTTTATGCACAGACCTGGCATATTACGCACGGGAATATATTGTAAATTGTCATGTCATTAGTATTAAATCTGGCTTCACGCTGTGTTGGGGGACTTAATGATCCGCATCCATCTGATAATTAATGCCATGTTTGCTGTTGTCTCTACAGGTGAGGAGCGTTACATCTGCTGGTACTGCTGGAGAATATTCAAATACCCGAACACACTCAAGGCCCACGTCCACTTCCACTGCGCCCTGAGCAATGGGCGGGGGTTTGTGAACAGCGAGCAAGCCAGAGGCACGGAGACCTTCAGCAGGTCACCAAAGTCTGGAGACATCCCCAACACTTCCACCTCTCCGAGGAGCGGCCACAGTATCTCCTCCATGTCAGACTCTGGCAGGCGGGGACTGTCCTCCTCGCCGTTTCTACACAAAGTGGGACTGTCAAAGAAAAGCAGCTCAGAGGAGCAGGACAGGGCCCTCGACATGAGCGTTACCTCTGCCAGAAACCAAGGACACATCCTCGGCCTCGGCGCCACATCCTCAGTGCTGAGCAGCATGGGCTTCCACCCGGGTGTGCGCTCTGCCTTCAAACCGACCGGCGTCTCCAAAGTCCCGGGCGCGGACGCCTCCAGAGAGGACGCAAATGGGAAGCTGAGCGGCCTGGGATTCAGCAAACTCATTGGAAACATGAAACCTATCCGTAATGTAGGCGAGACTCTAAATGGAGCGGGGAACCCCCCTCCCAAGTGCACACCTGTAATTATGGACTCCGCATCTCCAATGGTGCCATGCACAAACGCTATCCGAGGCTTCCCGTTGCTGCCTCACATAGAGGAGAACTCAGCTTTTAAGCACGTAGAGAGTCGGATGCACTCCGGCCTGTCCCCGTCCCGTTACCCCCAGATGCCCCCTGGACTCCAACTTGAGAGGTTCTCTCTCCCTCACTTCGACGGCGTCAAGACATATGGTGGAGACTGTAACATCCCACTCATGCCCCTCACTGTCTACAACGGGGAGCTCCTGTACAGCTCGCCTTACTATCCTCTAAAATTCCACTTCAGCAACCTCCTCAAGTACCCGGAGTCCATGTCCTACTTTGGCGCGCCCTCACTTAACCATGACCTGGGCTCCATCACCAACATCGACCGGGAGATCGCCATGCACACGCAACAGCTGTCTGAAATCGCCGCGGAGAAGAACCGGACGAGGCTGGACTCAATGCCCACCGGGAGCGCCAGCAATGCCGGGTCTGGCAAACCGAAAAAGGGACACCTGTGTCTGTATTGCGGCAAGCTGTACTCGAGGAAATACGGCCTGAAAATCCACATGAGGACTCACACAGGTTACAAGCCGCTCAAGTGCAAAGTGTGCTTCAGGCCGTTTGGAGACCCCAGCAACCTGAACAAACACATCCGGCTCCACGCGGAGGGGAACACGCCCTACAGGTGCGACTTTTGTGGCAAGGTGCTGGTGCGGAGGCGGGACCTGGAGAGGCACGTCAAGTCCAGACACCCAGGGCAGACCGTCAAGAAATTGGAGGACAAACCGGGCGGCGTGTTCGAGGACGCCGAGCAAAAGAGCGACAATGACAGTGATGTGGACGTGTGCTTCACCGACGACCAGAGCGACCAAGAGTCGAGCAAAAATAATGACTGAGAAGTTTTCATGCCCAGGAGAGAGACTGCTCATTGACTTTAATTTATGTACACAAGAAAACATGTCATTTAGTCTTCTACTGAAGCTTGAATCTTTACATTTTAGACATTGACCCAATGGCGTCTGAACTACATGGCACCACATTGTCCAAACGTAATGATAATTCGCAGTTGAAGTATTACTTTTGGATTCAAAGGGGACTTCTTTTTTTTGTTTGGTGTTTCATCGTGACTTATTCGAGAGAAAAAAATAATTATCCTAGCCTATATTTAGTCGTTAGTCACAGTAATCGGGCAAGTAAAATGTTCTTTGGCTTGCTCATGGACACATATTGTTCTGCTCTGCCTACACCATGTGACCTTTGGGTTCGGGCACGCTTTCTTAACCATGCAAAAAGCCAGGGGTGTTGCAGACATTATCGTTTGTTTCAAATACACATGGCCATCACTGATTTCAGATTTCTTTTGCAAATGGCAAATCTTTCTTTATCTACTGCGTCTAAAACACTGACAATTCTACAGAACCATCACAGCACCTGCACACAAAACAATAACAATGATCCAACATCACTTCCAGACATTTTCAGTCGCTTTAAGAAAATAAACAGTTAGGGCTGAATATGACACTAAATGACTTAAGTTAGATATATATTTTTTGCAGTGTAAAAAAAAGGTAACGGCTGTCTTTTGTAATGTGTCTCCCGCTGAGAAAGGATCTATGGGTTTATTTACCTAAAGGCATAAAAAAAAAAATTAAAAGAGCCCTAAATTCCATCACACTGGATACGGACGCATTCTGGGAAATTATGAGCTGTAAAAGAATATGATTCTTTTCTATTTTGTTTTATTTTTATTGTGGAAAAAATTGCATCATTCTCACGTTCCCTTCTGAACTATCAGTTGCACTTTAAAAACAACAATGGGCATTTGATTTCAACAAAACAGATGCATAATGATTTATTATAATCCAACTTATTTTCATCACTCCATTAAAGATCTCGGATTCCCTGCGCCTCACTGAGTAACACACTGTACTTACATTTGCACTTTCCTGCCGAGGCCCGCTGTTGTTAGAAGAGCAGCCAGCAGCAGCAGAGCCCCGTTTATTTAAGGAACTATTTCTAGAGAAAGAAAACTGTATTGGTTGCAGTTATAGCCTATGTAAAGAAGTGTAAAGTATGATATTTCACATTTCAGTGGAGAAGTGTTGTATACGTTTGTTTATAAGTGATATTGTCTAGGAGCACAATGTTTACTCCTGTGTCCATTACGTCGTTGGTTTTTGAATAAATTTAATTTAAATATCAAGAAAAAGTTGTTGAAGGATTTCTTTTTTTTTATTGTTTCCGTGACATGTTTAAAATCCCCCGGTGAACGGCGTTGTCCGTGGACAACTCCACGATGTCCTACTGTCATATTCATGAAGTTTGGTGTTGAGGGTTGTGGGACACAGACTGCTAGAAGCTCGTTATTCAGATGGAGCGGACTAGAAGCTGCACACCAACCACCGTTATCAATCCGCACCGAGGCTCGGTCCGTCGGGCCTGTTGCTGTCATTAACGCACGGCTGGTGGGGCCAGCGACGCTGGAAGAGCCAGATATGTCTTTTCTTTTTCTTCATCTCCTGTTTCTTGTTCGTCTGTTTTTTCTATTTCTTCTTGTTGTTGTTCTTTTGATTCTTCCATTACTACTACTACTACTACTACTAATATTAATAATAATAATAATAATAATAATAATAATAATATTTTTACCGAGAGAAGAAAGTATTCAGATGCTTTTATAGGCTAAGTAAAAGCAACAATACTGCAATGTAAAAGTACTCTGTTAACAGGATAGCCTTTCTTTCGGGTTAAGCTGCTGAAGAGTCAGCGTGTCACAATGCTACACAGCAATACACACTTTAATTGAACCATGCCCTTTTTACAATGAGAGCCATAGCCAGACCTGGAGCCTGATGGAGAATGGCTCATGAGGCAGAAAACCTTCATACTGTGCATGTCCATTGACACTGGGATCTTCTCCTTGACACTGGGAGCACTGATGACTGACAAATTACACACAATGGAGCCAGAAATATCTCCCTCCCGTACATGGTGTGATACACTTCTGTATGGTTCCTGTCAGGGAAGAGACTAAATCCATTTAAGACATGGATTTGAATAAAACAGCTATTTACCATGCTTTAAAGAATGAGTTCACATTGTTTCAAGTCTGTCATTCAACCAGTGCCTGAAATGGGCCAGTACTCAGCCAGTACTATACTGGCACTTCACATGAACACCCTTACTTCTGATAGGCTGATCCTCATATCTCCATAGTTCCTCTTTTTATTTTTTTTATATAAATCAATGCTATTAGTCACCTCTGCATCTGTCTGTGGGTTTTTACAAATATTCAAATATTGTTCTTTTTCTTCTTCCAATACTACTACTACTACTACTACTACTACTACTACTACTAATAATACTACTAATAATAATAATAGCAATAATAATATATTTACCCAGAGAAGAAAGTATTCAGATGCTTTTATAGGCTAAATAAAAGTAACAATACTGCAATGTAAAAGTACTCTGTTTTACATTACATGTCATTAGCTGACCCTCTTATCCAAAGCGACTTACAATTGCTGTATATGTCAGAGGTTGCACGCCTCTGGAGCATCTAGGGGTTAAGTGTCTTGCTCAGGGACACATTGTATCGCAGTGGGAATGGAATCCATGTCTCCCACACCAAAGGAATGTGTCATATCCACTGCACCATCACCACCACCTCTGTTAAAAGATTTAAAGCTTAAAGCTCCCATATTATGCTCATTTTCAGGTTCATAATTGTATTTTAAGGTTGTACCAGAATAGGTTTACATGGTTTAATTTTCAAAAAACACCATATTGTTGTTGTACTGCACCGCTCTCTCCATAGACAGTAAAAGAAAGCTGTTTCTCCAACTTCGGTCAGTTACAAGGTTAGCCGGGAGACTTATTCTAAACGAGGGTGCAAAAGATTATGGTGAACTTGTGTGTGTTGTAGCAGTGCTTTGCCATTGAGAACGAGGTAGCATGCTAGCGTTAGCATGCTAACGGTTGCGGTTAGCCAGCTCGTTTTGGCTAGTGACGTAGAAAGCCGTGCAGATTTTCTACGTCTATTTTTTGACCAGCTCACCCAGAGACTGAAGGCAGGACACGTTCAGAAACCGTATCTCACTCTAAACAGCATGGATGTTTATTTTCTTCCAAGTTTGTATGCGTGTGGAAGCACCAGAGACACAAAAATAACACCCCAAATCGATGATGATTTTTTCATAATATGGGCAATTTAAATATTAGCAAATTGGGTAACACTTTACAATAAGGTACACAAACATGTAGGTAGTTACTGAGGAACGAATGAGGAACGAATGGTTACTTAATGATTAGTTACTGATTGACTGATTCAAGCAATAATGATCAGTTACTGGTAAACAGAATGGTAGCTACTGTTAAATGAATGAGTTAGCTAATGATTAGCAAAATGTTGAAGTTAAATCCAGAACTTGAGTAAATGTATTAAGTTACATTCCACCACTGCTACATTCCCCCTGTCCCATTTGACCATAAAGTCCCTGATCTGGATTATTTCTGAATTATTAAGGCACCAAGTTTTAAGGTGCTAAAATAAAAGCTGCCGCCTCCTTTTTGCATGGGTAGTGTTTGAAGGAATGAGGTTGCAGATCAACGCGATCAAATAAGATTGTACCACAGGGAACTCAATCTTCCCATTTCAGTGTTTGCTTGGTGGGAAGAAATTCTCTAAAAGAAGAAGAAGTTCTTTGCAGTTGAATGTAAAGTGATGCATTTATTTTCTTGGTGGCTCAGAATTATTCCTTTGCATATTGCCAGTTTAGGAAAAAAGAAGAAGAAGAAAAGGCCAGTGTGATGCACATACAATCTTTCCCCAGAAAGTGTACCAAACATGTATTCTCATTATGATCGGCCACAAATGCACGCCATGATTCAACCCGCAGGAATGATTGTAATTAACTCCAAAGTGTTTTCACTCTCAGCAGGGCAGCGGGCGGCTACAGAGGCTCGGAGCTGTCTGTCCCTTTATGTGTCTGCTCCCCTGTGTTCACTGTACCCTGTATTATATCCCATACTCAGGGCTCTGTGCTGTGGGCCCCCCACATCAGTCTGGACTGAGTCCAGGCTCTGTTTGTGTTCAAACCCCCTTTCACTCTCTCACACTATAACACCCTGCTCGCTCATCCCCTCCCACCAGCGTTTTCAATCAATTAGTGCCGTTCATTAGTGGGAACATTGGGGGAAAAAGAGTTTGATTGAGAGAGTTTGACTCCCAGCCTAGAATTTGATCCAAAACCAGACTTCAACCACCACACAGAGGCCGACTTGTTTCCAGGCTACGATTTAGTCTCTTCTAAAGCCTGATGTGGGTATCCTTGATCACAGGAATCCTTTTCAGCCGCTTGCTTTGACTGACCAAGCAAAGTATAAGACATGATCAAGACAGCGGATACTTCACTCAAGAGTTTTTGCTACTAAATATGCTATTCACTGCATTCACTGTAAAGGCTGAACCAGGGGTGATTCTAGAATCATTCTGAGATGTGAATGAGCTAGCTACTGAACAACAACGTTAACTAACGTTTTTAACTAAACCGGACACTTTATAAGTCACAGTAATAACGACCAGCTTGACACAATGTTCTAACATTCACCAATTTTAGTTGCTTACGTTTCAATGTGGGTTCTAATCTGCGCCTATAAATGACCAACTTCTTCTCCGGGGACTACCAAAGTTAAACTTCACAAACTCCTGTTCTCCCTCTGACAGATTACAGAGACTCAGCCAAAGGTGAAAGTCTGGCACAACCTCCTCCCATAGTCCCAAACTACATTTCTGTTAACCCTTTCCTTGACGGGGTTACAGGTGGATAGCATCGGCTACAGACACACAGGATATTAAACCTGTTTCAAGCCCTTTGAACCTGTAATTGTTTATCCTCTGTCACTAACAGACATGTTCGCAAGCTCTAACTTAAGACACAAAAATTGATTAAGAAAATAGAGGGGGGATGAGACGAAATTCAGGGGTGCTTGAGCACCCCTAAAAAGGGTCTAAAATCGCCCATGGGCTGAACACTGTAAAGCTGAAAAGGAAATGTTTGATAGAAGAATGGGTTCAACTGAAAGTGTTCAGAGGAGTCTTGCGGAGGTGAGGTTCTGAAGAAAATCTCTTGTTGAATTATTCAACAAATATAGTTGATGGTGAAAAAACAAAAAAAAAAAACCTGACAGCCGGTATCTTAGATAGTGTTTGTAATCTCAGTATGAATACCACATTTAGCTGGTTTAAATGGTTGAATGAGACTGGAGACAAAAAAAAAAAAAAAAAAAAGAATATGGAAATTCTCATTTGTGAATTCAAATGAGATGCAGAAATCAGAGGAAGTACCTTTATCTTTTCTTTTGCTCTCCCACTGACTGTTGTTGTGGTGTGAAATCATTTAGCCTCTATTCAGCCGCTTCTGATGTGATAAAAAGGAGGTTAAACAAAGTTAGTATTGCAGCTATAAACCCCCAGGCATCTGTGTGTGTGTGTGTGTGTGTGTGTGTGTGTGTGTGTGTGTGTGTGTGTGGATACGAGCGTATTAGAAATGTCTCCATTCCATAAAATCTTAGAGGGATTCTCTGCAATGCCAGCCAACAGGATAGCCTTTCTTTCGGGTTAAGCTGCTGAAGAGTCAGCGTGTCACAATGCTACACAGCAATACACCCTTTAATTGAACCATGCCCTTTTTACAATGAGAGCCATAGCCAGACCTGGAGCCTGATGGAGAATGGCTCATGAGGCAGAAAACCTTCATACTGTGCATGTCCATTGACACTGGGATCTTCTCCTTGACACTGGGAGCACTGATGACTGACAAATTACACACAATGCAGCCAGAAATATCTCCCTCCCGTACACGGTGTGATACACTTCTGTATGGTTCCTGTCAGGGAAGAGACTAAATCCATTTAAGACATGGATTTGAATAAAACAGCTATTTACCATGCTTTAAAGAATGAGTTCACATTGTTTCAAGTCTGTCATTCAACCAGTGCCTGAAATGGGCCAGTACTCAGCCAGTACTATACTGGCACTTCACATGAACACCCTTACTTCTGATAGGCTGATCCTCGTATCTCCATAGTTCCTCTTTTTATTTCTTGTCATAAATTAATGCTATTAGTCACTTCTGCGTCTGTCTGTGAGTTTTTACAAATATTCAAACAGTGACGAGGCGATTTCATCTGACTCCGTCTGACTTCGTCTGAGTTAAACAGCTACAAAAATTCAATTCATTCATTTCACCCGACTGTGACAAAATGTTAATATGCCATGCTTACACAAATGCTAAAATGCTAAATTAAGATTCTGTCACAAATGATTAAAAATAGAGAAAATTTGGAGTCATTGTGTTGTTGTTTCCACTGAAAAGGTTCAAATCGCTCGCAGGATGTTGAAGAGTCCTTTAGTCTTCTGTCACTACCAACAACAAAAACATGTAGCTGAGAAATCTCAAGGCTGACCTGTTTCTTGTAGAATAGTGAAGGCAGCTAGAAATTCTTCTTCAAATCACAGGCAGCTCATCATTTGACAGGTGCAATAACTTTCCTTCTCTCTTCCCACTCAACACACACAGACCGATTGACCAGTGCACACACTCTCACTCTCACACACACACAATTTCATGTGATCTTAAGTGTGTTTAAGGTCTTTATGCCAAATGTGCAGAGCTTCAGGAAGACTGTCACATGGTCAGTCTCTCAATTAAACCAAAACCAATTTAGTTCAGCGAATGTAACCACATTAAAGGATCAGGTCACCCAAATTACAGGAAAACACGTTCCCATACAAGTAATAGCATCTAGTCATGTGGAGTTTTTGTCTGTCCAGGTTTTGAAATACTGGTTGCTGAGATGTCTGCTGTCACTCCAATACAATGAAAGTAAATTGAATTTTGTCTTTGGTCCTCATAGAAATGACAAAATACCTAAAAATCACTGTCCTTGTTGCCTTGACTTGTTGTAACCAATTTTGAACTACTGAACTTTCAACTGATGAAAGCTGTTCACAGAGTTACTGAAAATACACACTGCTATTGATTTCAGCTGATTGATGGCTATTGGTTTGATTTTTTTAAATGTCATTTTAATGTTGCAAGCATCATTGACAAACAGGTATCTTAAACCCTGGGCAAATACAACTAAAACAAGAGTGAAATAATACGTTTTTAATATTAGTAATTTGGATGAACCAACCCTTTAAATATAGGGGTATCAAATGTTACGATGAATGAATGTATGCCAAAATCATCATTACAGGAATATTCAGTACATCAGTGTGTGCTGTGATCAAACACATTCTCCTGCAGAAAATTGGAGGCAGTTCAAAAAATGGATTAACACTGAACTTAAAGTCCTCCTCTAGCCAGACATGTGTTTGCTTATTGTTACTTGACTTGGACGTTGGAGCTTCACTGTGCAGTATGATGTATGTGAAGAGTTTGACCGTAGAGGACTGTTTTCATAAAGGGAAGATTTAGCTCATAAGATAAAGCTCACCTTAAATCTCAATTGAATAACAATTGACTTTTTGTAATAGTTTGGAGCCAATCATGGTCCTATTATGCAACTTACACAAGTGTGACCTCCAATGCACATTCACTGAGAACTCCCTTTTAGTGAAGTAGGAGACACCTTGCGTCTAGCAGTTAAACTTTTGAAATGAGAATTATTTTCATATTTATAGGATTCTAGATTTTAGATGTACTTTTGAGATTTTTTAACAAGGGCAATCAACCATAATAGACACAAATTATTATTCCAAGCAGAGTATTTAAAAAAAACCAACATGTATTTAAAGTTAATAATCATAAGATTACAGTTGTGCTTGATATATAGCGATACCTGTGGTTGCTGAGGGTATCATTATTATTAACAATAATTTTCTTCAGTCTGTGGCCCAACAGGAAAATTAGGTCTCCAAGCGAATGTAAGTGAACGTTTTGACATATGAAAACATTAAACATGCATTTTAGATGGATGAAATGAGAGTATATCTAGTTGTTCCTCGCCCCCTGTTTGCTCAGCACCTTTAAAGCTTTATTGCGTAACTTTTTGATATTAATGAAAAACGTCCGATACATTCAAGCCATTACCAAATGAGTTGCTACAAAGCTAATTAAGACTATCAGCTCCACACAACTCTCTCTGGATTTCTCAGCATGGCTATGTTTAGAACATGATGTCGTCCGGCGACTTTCACACGCAGAAACTTGAGTGAAGATAATTAACTTTTCTGAAGAGTCAATCATGTTTTTATAATCCTCCGTGTCCTCCGTGGCAACAGGCAACTGTGGAGGAGGGGTGGGGGCGGTGCACGATACGGAAGGCTTGCGTCATGTGGATGCAACAACAGTGGTGTTGTCATTACTTAGAATTCCTCATGAGGGCGACAGAAACTACGCACTATAGCTTTAAATTGTATGTATGGGACGCAGGGGTTTTTCTACCCGGAAGTGATTGTAAAGAAACATTGGGATTGGGTCTTTAGAGAGGTAACTAAAGGTGCTCTAAGCGATGTCACACGTTTTTTAGGGAACAACATTTTTGGTCACACTATCCGCTAGCTGTCCCCTGAACACACTGTAAAAAACTGCGGTCTCTGTAGACCACCCAGGCTCCACAAACGCCAACAAAAACAAACTGCGCCAACCTGCACCACCAAACATAACAAACAGTGTTCCAGACAATAACCGTCAAGAAGGAGTTGGTTGAGCCCTCACCGCAGCAGTGTTAGCACGTAGGCTACTTCCACAATGCGTTCATGATTCATTCATGTTTCAGGAAGCACGGAAGGGAGGGGGAGGGGACTGGATGAGGAGGAGGGAGGGGCGAGCTAGTCTCCGTTGTGTTTGACAATACTTCGAACGTCAACAAGAAGTGACGTCACCCAACATCACTTAGAGCACCTTTAATGAGTGTAAATCGTATTTAATGGCTAAAGTAAAATAAATGCCAAAAAGTAGAATCAGAAATTGGATTTGATATGATAAAAACTGTGTAACTTCTAGACAGAGCCGTCAAGTCCGTTATTTGAGCCGAGACACTAGATGAAGGCTTGTAAATACATGGCAGGACAGACATCTAAAAGCCCCAAGGACTGAGCCACTGGTTAGAGTGTACAATATCTGCCATCAGCAAGGACATATATTGATTAGTCCTTGTACTAATCATAATGTTTTTTTCAGTCTACTGCAGCACCTGTTTTTCTCACAATGGCGGACAAGGAGGAGAGAAAAAAGAACTAGAAAACATAATGTAATTACCTGTTTTTATTTCAAAGCCACAGTCCAAGTCCTGTATTGACTAACATGTACAGGAGAAAACATTCTTTTCTTAGCATGCAGCGCAAGATTTGCTACACAGCTGAATATTTCAGTTGAAGCGCAGTTGGTAAAATAAAAACATGTCTTTGACAGGGAGGCAGCGAATGCTTGTCTCAGTTTCTCAGCCTGTTTTCGGTTTGACAGAGCTGATGTGGAGTGACTGCTCCGCTGCTGGCAGCCTGCTCTCCTGGAGCAGGTAGACCAGGAGATGAACACAGGTAGAGTCAACATGCACATCTGGTCAGAGGGAGCTTGAAAGAGATGGAACAAATGGCTCCACGAGCACATATATGCACACAAACCGCACCACCTTCAAGTTAAAATGACCCAGCTGTACACCCAGTGTCTGACATGCAGACCTCCTGGCAGTGATGGGGGATTGACAGAGTGGATTTGAAGTGATGGGGCTGCTGCTGGCAGCCTGCTCTCCTGGAGCAGGTAAACCAGGTAGAGTGAACATACACAGCTGGTTTCACAGCGCTGCAGAGACACACACATACAAGTACAAAAAGCATGGAGGACTATAAAAAGACACCCTAATGCATGTTGACATGGATAGACACAACTGTAGGGAGTTTTACAGGGAGGTAGGGAAGGACACAAGTTGTAATCGGAAAGATGGACAGCTGGACATCTGCACTTCACTGCCTGTAGCGTAAAGGTAAGAGGAACTGGCTTTAATTTAGGGACAAATTAGGGAGGACACAACCCTGCATTATACCAAGGGAACACCATGTACTGGAATTCAGCCAACCAAGGGTCTGGGGGGAGATATTTCCTCCATTTACTGCAGCTATACGCACTATTTTTCAAGCCATTAGAAAAAAATTGAAAATCTGTACATCATTTGGGAAACATATAATAGATGCCAAGAAAAAAAATCATGCCATAGAGCCCATAATTTTTGGTATCTACATGTTCTCCAACTGTCATCACTTTAAAACCAGGACAGAACAAATGTTGACTGATTTTCACTCCTGCCACCTAAAAAGGGACAAAACATGTCTGGTTTTATTATTTTTAAGTTAGGCTACATAACATAGGTAGGATAGGAGTTTGGCGACAGCATTACTAATCTTGAATCCTATTTTTCTTATACTATGCTGGAGTAGAGTTCACAGAATGAATGGCAGTATTCCCCCAGTAACTGAACACTACGTTTAAGTAATTTTAAAACCCTGTAAGGCTCGAGGCTTTTAAGAAAACCTTCGGCGATGGAGCCCCAGGTGCGACCCCCCCCCCCCCTCCCCTTCCGCTCCGCCCCTGCTGGAATTTGTAGTCATTCTCGCTAAGGCAGACAGGTGAGCAGATAGGCTCGAAAGACCAGCTGACAACTCAGGCTCAGATTGACAAACAAGCAGACAGTAAGGTAGCGAGGCCGAGTCCACGGCCTTGACTATGGTAACAGCAGGACTATTAGTCCCTGGTTGTGGCCCAGCCTGTCAGTTGTGATTGGAGCAGGTAGAAGGTTGAGACTGTGGCACACCAGCTGTGGCTCACTGGTACCCTCGCCTCCTCCATCCCTCCACCATCTCTGCAACACAAACACATGCTAAACAGGCCACTGTCTCCACTGCCTCCCACATTCAGCTGCAAATGAGCCCGCTTCGGGCCCCAGCCCTGTTTGATGTCATGAATAATGAGGATGAATTTTCATTTGTGCAGGTTTCTGAAAACTATAACCCCTATTGTTTTGGTCCCTCACATCAAGCAGTCAGGTCTGTGAGCTCTGGAGTCTATTCATGTCTAAGTTACATTCAAGCCCACACATTAACACACAGACTGTATAAAGTAAATACACTGATATTATGGCTAAATCAGACAGGATTGGTACATTCAGTATCTCAGTGAAGAATCCATCCAAGGTACACATGTGGACCTCTTGGCAATGATGGACATCTGACAAAGTGGATGTGAAGTGGTGCCTTGCCCGCTGGCAGACACACCAAAAAAACAATATGCTCACAAAAGCACAAAAACAATACACCAAATTCACATTCAGAAGAAGCATGTGCTTAACTTGAATGATGGACGAAATGGCCTGACTATGACCAAATTAAGACCTTAATCTCATGTCATTCCACTCTCACTCAATGTTTCTGTCTCATTCTATCGTTGATCATGTGATATGACGCCAAAAAATAAAGAAAAACAAAGAAATACATCAACAAACATGAGCAAACAACAAGCATAAACCCACATTAAGATGATGGAAACCACAAACAGCACACAACACATAATTTCATGGCAATGATAAGATTGATACCACTCTCCAGGCTAGCTGTTTCCCCTGCTTCTAGTCTTTACACTAAACTAAACTAAGCTAAGCTAAGCTAAGTTAAGGTAAGCTAAGAGACAGTTAGCTAAATTAAAAACTGCCAAAGCTGTTCTATAACTAAAGATAGTGCATTACAAGCTGCAATCAATGGTATGAAACGGTACACACTTCCTGTCTCCTAAATGGGCGTGGCCTCGTTTGAATGTGTAGTGAACATCATGTGGATGGTGGAAAACTTCTATTTGCATACATTAGATATTAGATATTTACACACCTGAAAAAGCCATATTTAGCACAACGACAATTAGTTTTGTTACGCCGTTTGTGAAGGTTAGTTGCTGATAGCTTCTCTGTGTTGCCAGATCTCGTGAGAGTTTGTTGCTGAGTCAGAAACAGGTCTCGAAAGAAGTAAAATTTCTCCTGATTTGTCTGTCTGAAAAATGCCATTTTAGTGTCAGAATGTTCGGGAGATATGTGGCTTGTGAAAAATGGGTCCAATATTTACTTTGGTGACTATGGGGCGAAAGAATGGGTCATAATCTGTGTTTACATTCAATTCTCTCATTGGAATTAATACACCCAGGCTGCCGTGGCAGTAAACCCACGGGACACAGATTACAGAAAATTGGATGTGGAGCAGAGTGAGAGAAAGTGTGAGGCAGTAAAAGTATAGCAGGTCTAGCTCTGATCGACTGACTGGCGGGTTAAAAGTTGGATTTAATTGAAGCCTGCAGGCTGCTACAAGCTACTATTGACAGGCTGCTTATGCCAGTCAAAAGGGAATAACAGTTAACTGATCAACTTACCATCCTTGTTGACATTGTTAAGTTGTGACTCAACCAGTGCATTCAGACTTGAGTTATTCCGTGTCATGTGTTTGATACGGGACTGTTAGGAAGATGTTACCAGTACTGAGAATGAATTAGCTGTACTGCTAAAAAAAAAAAAAAAAGCTCTTTTAGTTGTGTCTGTGGCTAAAGATGTGTTGAATGTGGTTCATTGATTTCCTCATTACCCTCAGCCTACTAAACAACCAGGCGACTGCTAATGCACTGGTCATTACCATCCAACTTGCTGGACTCTCTGTAGCCAAACCTTTCTCCATAATCCCCAAGGAAATTTGCTGCTGTGTTGTTGCGTATGTAGCGTGTAGCGTATGTGTGCTCCGTTTACATTAAAGAAAGTAAATCACTGTAGAAGTAATCAAAATGTCACTTTTATGCACAGCAAACACTCAACACAACAGTCTATCTTTGTTTCATTTCGCATTAGTTTTGCTGTTGGGTCTAAATTGAAAACCATGAAAAAAAAAAATCCACCTTTGTTATTTCAATCAGAAAAGTGTGAAACACTAACAACGTCACTTAACTGTGATGTAATCACAACATACCATGGACTGAAGAGAGCTATTGCTTTTATAAAATATCAAGTACGGCAACATGAAAGTCACGTTACAATTTAAACATATTTTTATTAATTAAAAAAACAATTTAAACAAAAAAATAGTCTCTCCTGGGCTGGATGCTGAGGTGGTTGCTATGGAACATAGCCTAGCAGCTACCATATTTCTTTTTGCATCACAGGCTAGTGTTATATTGAATACATATCTGGCTATTTATTTACATTAATTTGTATGTTGCCATTGATTGTGCAGCCACTGAAAAACTGTCCAACGTCAGTAGGATGACTTTCAAAACTGCTTGTATGCTTGCATTTCTTGTTTGATGGAGGTGTATTGCTTGTCGTGGCAAGGTTATTGCTCCGCTAACTGCGCTCATCAAGTTTCGGTTGGCAATAGTTCTGGAGAGAGGTTTCGCACTCGTGGCCACTTTTGGCAATGATCTCTCTTGTTTCAAGACCTGCATCGGATAGTTTCTGAATCGTGGTGCTGCGGAGGCAGTGATTAGTGTCTTTCTGCATTCCTGCTTGCTTGCAAATTCTGGGTGGCATTGTTGCAAAATGATTGAACGCCCATTGGCCATTGGTGTACCTGTAACACACAGCAATTTACACTTTTTACATGTAGGTCATTAACAGCCAGGATAGCCAATAGATTACTGTATAGATTTTTTTAAAATGACTGTAGGCAGCGCTTTTGTATGATTTATGTGAGAGTAAGAACTGAATTTTACACACACACACACACACACACACACACACACACACACACACACACACACACACACACACACACACACACACACACAACCAGCCTATATGTAAACTGAAATGATGTACGTGTTCATTTGCATATAGAGCGAGGAAGTCAAGATGCATTTGGAAACACATTTTACTACTACCACTGTGTGACCCCACGTTCCTAGAGCTGTTTACTTGTGATCACTCAGGACTGATTTTTAATATTTGACTAAGATATGTTTCCAACTACAGTAAGACATTCATTAAATTCATTAAATTGTTTCAATGGTGCAACCTGATCACTTTATGCATAAACTTAGTGATGGTTTAACTTAACGTTCTTCTAAATATACACACAGCAGGCGAGCAACGGCAACAAAACCCTCAGCTATGCTTTGTTTTTCATTTTATGAAGTTCTCAATTACAGCAAGCGGTATAGGTCACTATTGCTAGCTTATATTTACATGTTCTCCCTGAGACTCCATAGGTTTCCACCTTGATTCTCCTATTGAGCCACGCTAGAGATTAGGCTTATAGGAAGGCATATTGGTTGGTCCACCACTTTGGTCCAGACTGAAATATATTGACGTTTTGTTTTATTGCCATGGATTTTTAGACATTCATGAACCCCAGAGGATGAATTTGACTTTGATGATCCCCTGACCGTTTCTCTGGCACCACCATGAGATTGACGTTTTAGACTTTTAGTAAAATGTCTTGACAACTACAGACTTCCATGTCCCCCTCAGAATAAATTGCAATCACTTCAGTGATGCCCTAACTTTTCATCTATCATTAAATCACAATGTCAATTTGTCCAACAGGCTAAACAACAAGATGGTCAACATGGTAAACAGTATACATCAGAATGTTAGCCTTGTCATTGTGAGCATGTTAGCATGCAGCCATTAGCATTTAGCTCAAAGCACCACTTGACTCCACTCTGACTTTAGTTTATTCTCATTTTCTTTTCAGTGTTTTTACCGTGTTGTGACTTTCACTCATGGTGTCATTGCCATGTCAATCTAGACTGTGTTTTTCTCGGCTACTCAACTGGGAGAGGTCCAGGTTTTCATTCAAGCAGCAGCTTGGAGCGAATAGTCAAATTGAAGACACTTGTCAGACAATAAGTCAGAATTATTGATATGAAACATCCAATGGTCCACGAGGCTGTCATGAATTGTATTGTTGTATTTCTGCCCTATATTTAAATGCAATAAGTAAGTAAGGAAAGTAAATGTATGGCACACAGTACTTCAATTAATTATATTTAAAATATGTGAACTCCATCACCTAACTATTTGACTATAATAACCTTGTGTTGTGGGTAAGGGTGTGTGTGCCTAAAGGAACAAAATATCTTTTCCCTTTTCTCTTTCGCATCCTCAGGGGACAATCATTACCAAACATTACAAAGGCTAACTATTTAAACCCTTGCTCCTTTTGAAAGCCAATTCATACAGACTGAAGAAGAGACCTAAAACGAGAAAGAATAGGAGAAAAAAAGGAAACAAAAGCCAAGATAGACTCTGAGAGAACGTGGAAGAGAGAAAGAAGACGGGTAAGGCACAGAGAAAGATGGTAAGAGCGAGACACGCATAGAGAAAGAGATGGTGAAGAGGAGGCTCTTTTGGGGTGCAGTGGGCTGTGAGACAGGTCCATTCACTCTGATCTAAACACTGTGTCCCACTGTGCATCAGTGCTCTCACCCAGGCAGCCAACACTGTGGCCACAGACTCAAAGTTAACCAGTCAACTCCATTACAGTGCAGGGGGCGTGTACAGACCTGCCACACCAAAGGGATCACGCCGGCCGGCCAAGAATATTAATTGCTTTTAAATGAAGTGGAAGTCTCTTTATTGGGTGTCTGGTGTTGGTTTGTTATCTGCAGGGCTGAAAAGGCTTCAGTGCTCTTTGGTCTCGCCGCCTTTGAAAAAGAAACTGACTCTGGATGAGGTCATTGATCAGTGGGGGCTGTATACTCCCAGTGGGTTTTTGTGTGTCCTGCCCCTTTAACTACCGCTATTGTACTTTGCCCATTCAATCCTCAATGAACTGCAGTCAATAAACATATTTGTTAGTGATGCTTCCTCCCAAATGTAGATTCAGTCCAAAGTATATTTGTAGACCATGACATATTTGTTAAACATGCAACTTTTAATAAAAAAGGAACTGATGCTCAGTATAGCAGTTTAACGCGCTGCTTAGTAATATTTGTGCCTAGTTCACACTAAATGCTGAAACAGTCAACAACTCCAACAGTTTTTGGAGATCTGGCTCGTCGGTGAAAAAGGCTATAAATAGTAAATGTGGAAACAAGAAAAGTTTCACAAATTGCTTGAACAAAAATCCTGTGGCTGTGTGTGTGTGTGTGTGTGTGTGTGTGTGTGTGTGTGTGTGTGTGTGTGTGTGTGTGTAGTGGTATTACGCCATTTCCCGTGTCACTTCTCGCATGTGTTTTCGTGACAAAAAGTAATTTGAAGTCGAAAAATACCCATCAGGGATTCCACCTGGTGAAAGAGGAAGTTGAAGTGTGTGACCCCCCCTGTGAGCGGTTGTATAGAATGAATACCACAACAACTTCGAGACTCCACATGCAAGACAGCAAGTTGTGTTGTGTAAACAGCACAGCGATCTGACCAGTCGTGTAGTGTGAACTAGGCGTTTCAGTAATGTGATTCTTTTATTTAGTTACAAGTGTAAAGGATTAAAAAGAAGACTCAGTAGTTTACATTACTAATCCCACTAATGTCTTGTTACTCCGACAGTTTGGGGGTCAGCTTGTTCAGTTGACGGGGTGGCCTGGCATGTGTTAGCTTGGCACACAGACAGGATGTTAGGGGTGGCTACAATGAGGAGACCATGGTGGGACTGCAAATGAAAAATGGCCCTGGACTTTTTGACTCAGACCAGCACATAGGTTTAGAGTTTGAGGTTGTACGAGCCCTGTGACTTCACCATGAATTTCTGGAGAACTATGTGCAGTCACTTCATGGGGCTATAACATTAAGCTAGCTGTCGACGATCTGTAAA